>NC_057810.1:618187840-618487840 GCF_018294505.1 Triticum aestivum | reverse complement strand
GACAGGACTTACCCAATCACTATCAGCAACGGGATAAATTATACCTGCCTCAAGGAGCTTTAGTATCTCCTTTCTTACCACTTCTTTCATCTTAGGATTTAATCGTCGTTGAGGATCTCTAACTGGTTTGGCATCTTTCTCCACTTTAATTTTGTGTTGGCATAGAGTGGGACTAATGCCCTTAAGATCATCCAGAGTATATCCAATAGCAGCACGGTGCTTCTTCAGAGTTTTCAATAATCTTTCTTCTTCTTGCTCTGAAAGGTTAGCACTAATAATAACAGGATATATTTTCTTTTCATCAAGATAAGCATACTTAAGATTATCAGGTAATGGTTTGAGCTCAAACACGGGATCACCCTTGGGTGGAGGGGGATCCCCTAGGATTTCAACAGGTAAGTTGTGTTTCAGAATAGGACCCTGTTGAAGGAACACTTCATCGGTTTCCCTTCTTTCATTCATGAACATATCATTTTCATGGTCTAGCAAATATTGTTCTAACGGATCAGTAGGAGGCACGGCAATAGGAGCAAGACCAATAATCTCATCCTTACTAGGTGATTCTTTATCACGGGGTTGTCTATGAAACTTGGCAAAATTAAACTCACGAGACATATCCCCTAAGCCAATTGTAACAATATCCTTTTCACAATCAATCCTAGCATTAACAGTATTCAAGAAGGGTCTACCAAATATAATGGGACAAAAGTCATCTTGTGGGGAACCAAGAACAAGAAAATCAGCAGGATATTTAACTTTCCCACACAAGACTTCAACATGTCTAACAATCCCAACTGGTGAAATAGTATCTCTATTGGCAAGCTTAATTGTAACATCAATACCTTCTAACTCAGCGGGTGCGATATCATGCATAATTTCTTCATATAAGGAATGAGGTATTGCACTAGCACTAGCACTCATATCACACAATCCATGATAACAATGATCTCCTATTTTAATAGAAATAACAGGCATGCCTACAACAGTTCTATGTATCTTAGCATCGGGTCTAGCAATATTAGCAGTTTCACCACAGAAATAAATAACATGCCCATCTAAATTATCATCCAAGAGATCTTTAACCATAGCAATACTAGGTTCAACTTTGATTTGCTCAGGAGGTGTATAAGTCCTAGTATTACTCTTACGAACAATAGTTGAAGTTTTAGCATGATCCTTCATCCTAACAGGAAAAGGTGGTTTCTCAACATAACTAGTAGGAACAATAGGATCATTATGCGTGATAGTCTTTTCTTCAACTGTAATAGGTGCACTACTTTTACTTCAATGGGAGGATTATATTTAAACCACTTCTCCTTAGGGAGATCAACGTGAGTAGCAAAAGATTCACAAAAAGCAGCTACTATCTCAGAGTCAAGTCCATACTTAGCGCTAAATCCACGAAAACCATCGGTATCCATAAAAGATTTAACACAATCAAACTTAGGTGTTATACCTGACTCCTTACCATCGTCGGAACCCCAATCTTCAGAGTTGCGTTTAATTCTTTTCAATAAGTCCCACTTGAATTCAGTAGTCTTCAGCATATAAGAACCAGCACAGGAAGTATCGAGCATGGTGCGATCATTGAGAGAAAGCCGAGCATAAATTTTTTGAATAATCATTTCTCTTGAGAGCTCATGATTGGGGCATGAATATAACATTGACTTAAGCCTCCCCCAAGCTTGAGCGATGCTTTCTCCTTCGCGAGGCCAGAAATTATATATGTAATTACGATCACGATGAACAAGATGCATAGGATAGAACTTCTGGTGAAATTCCAACTTCAATCGTTTATAATTCCAAGATCCCGTATCATCACATAGCCTATACCATGTCAATGCATCTCCCTTCAAAGATAAAGGGAAGACCTTCCTTTTGACAACATCATCGGGAATACCTGCAAGCTTAAATAATCCACAAACTTCATCCACAAAGATAAGGTGTAAATCGGGATGCAATGTTCCATCTCCTGCAAAGGGATTAGCTAGCAGTTTCTCTATCATACCCGAAGGAATCTCAAAGTAAATATTTTCAGTAGGTTCAGTAGGTTGAGGAGCAACTCTTTGCTCTACTGGTCGGGGTGAAGATACCCCGAACAAGCCCCTCAAAGGATTAGTTTCCATAGTAACAAGTGACAGAAAATTTCAGCACACTATATAAATGTTTCCTTACCAAGTTCCACTCACCAAAGGCGCTTCACTCCCCGGCAACGGCGCCAGAAAAGAGTCTTGATGACCCACAAGTATAGGGGATCTATCGTAGTCCTTTCGATAAGTAAGAGTGTCGAACCCAACGAGGAGCAGAAGGAAATGACAAGCGGTTTTCAGTAAGGTATTCTCTGCAAGCACTGAAATTGTAGGTAACAGATAGTTTTGTGATAAGATAATTTGTAACGGGTAACAAGCAATGAAAGTAAATAAAGTGCAGCAAGGTGGCCCAATCCTTTTTGTAGCAAAGGACAAGCCTGGACAATTTCTTATAATGAGAAAAGCGCTCCCGAGGACACATGGGAATTATCGTCAAGCTAGTTTTCATCACGCTCATATGATTCGCGTTCGGTACTTTGATAATTTGATATGTGGGTGGACCGGTGCTTGGGTACTGCCCTTACTTGGACAAGCATCCCACTTATGATTAACCCCTATTGCAAGCATCCGCGACTACAAAATAAGTATTAAGATAAACCTAACCATAGCATGAAACTAGTGGATCCAAATCAGCCCCTTACGAAGCAACGCATAAACTAGGGTTTAAGCTTCTGTCACTCTAGCAACCCATCATCTACTTATTACTTCCCAATGCCTTCCTCTAGGCCCAAATAATGGTGAAGTGTCATGTAGTCGACGTTCACATAACACCACTAGAGGAGAGACAACATACATCTCATCAAAATATCGAACGAATACCAAATTCACATGACTACTAATAGCAAGTCTTACCCATGTCCTCAGGAACAAACGTAACTACTCACAAAGCATATTCATGTTCATAATCAGAGGAGTATTAATATGCATTAAGGATCTGAACATATGATCTTCCACCAAGTAAACCAATTAGCATCAACTACAAGGAGTAATCAACACTACTAGCAACCAACAGGTACCAATTTGTGGTTTTGATACAAGATTGGATACAAGAGATGAACTAGGGTTTTGAGAGGAGATGGTGTTGGTGAAGATGTTGATGGAGATTGACCCCCTCCCGGTGAGAGGATCGTTGGTGATGACGATGGTGATGATTTCCCCCTCCCGGAGGGAAGTTTCCCCGGCAGAACAGCTCCGTCGGAGCCCTAGATTGGTTCTGCAAGGGTTCCGCCTCGTGGCGGCGGAGTTTCGTCCCGTAAGCTTGCTTATGATTTTTTTTCAGGGTAAAAGCCTTCATATAGCAGAAGATGGGCACCGGAGGGCCACCAGGGGGCCCAGGAGACAGGGGGCGCGCCCAGCAGGGGTGCGCACGCCCCCCACCCTCTTGGCCAGGGTGTGGGCCCCCTCTGGTATTTTCTTCGCTCAGTAATTCTTATTAATTCAAAAATAACTTTCGTAGAGTTTCAGGATTTTTGGAGTTGTGCAGAATAGGTTTCCAATATTTGCTCCTTTTCCAGCCAGAATTCTAGCTGTCGCATTCCCCCTCTTAATGGTAAACCTTGTAAAATAAGAGAGAATAGCCATAAGTACTGAGACATAATGTGTAATAACAGCCAATAATGCAATAAATATTGATATAAAAGCATGATGCAAAATGGACGTATCATGCAACCCAGACATTTTGAGTATGTACTCGCTGACAGAACTATTCTCCTCCATCTTACAACTGTAGAACTTGTCGGAGACTTCATATCTCTCGACTCGGGCATGAGGTTGGAAAACCATTTTCAGCTCTTGGAACATCTCATATGCTCCGTGCTGCTCAAAACGCTTTTGGAGCCCTGATTCTAAGCTATAAAGCGTGCCGCACTGAATCAGGGAGTAATCATCACTAGGCGACTGCCAGGCGTTCATAACGTCTTGAGTTGCTGGGAAAACAGGTGCTTCACCTAGCGGTGCATCAAGGACATATGCTTTCTTGGCAGCTATGAGGATGATCCTCAAGTTACGGACCCAGTCCGTATAGTTGCTACCATCGTCTTTCAGCTTGGTTTTCTCTAGGAACACGTTGAAGTTGAGGGCAACATTAGTGTGGGCCATTTGATCTACAAGACATATTGCAAAGATTTTTAGACTAAGTTCACGATAATTAAGTTCATCTAATCAAATTATTTAATGAACCCCCACTCAGATAGACATCCCTCTAGTCATCTAAGTGATACCTGATCCGAATCAACTAGGTCGTGTCCGATCATCACATGAGATGGACTAGTCATCATCGGTGAACATCTTCATGTTGATCGTATCTACTATACGACTCATGTTCGACCTTTCGGTCTCTTGTGTTTCGAGGCCATGTTTGTACATGCTAGGCCCGTCAAGTCAACCTAAGTGTTTTGCATGTGTAAATCTGGCTTACACCCGTTGTATGCGAACGTTAGGATCTATCACACCCGATCATCACGTGGTGCTTCAAAACAATGAACCTTCACAATGGTGCACAGTTAGGGGGAACACTTTCTTGAAATTTTAGCGAGGGATCATCTTATTTAAGCTACCATCATTCTAAGCAAATAAGATGTAAAACATGATAAACATCACATGCAATCAAATAGTGACATGATATGGCCAATATCATTTTGCTCCTTTTGATCTCCATCTTCGGGGTGCCATGATCATCATCGCCACCGGCATGACACCATGAACTCCATCATCATGATCTCCATCATCGTGTCTTCATGAAGTTGTCTCGCCAACTGTTACTTCTACTACTATGGATAACGATTAGCAATAAAGTAAAGTAATTACATGGTGTTTTCATTGACACGCAGGTCATACAATAAATTAAGACAACTCCTATGGCTCCTGCCGGTTGTTATACTCATCGACATGTAAGTCGTGATTCCTATTACAAGAACATGATCCATCTCATACACCACATATATCATTCATCACATCCTTTTGGCCATATCACATCACACGGCATATGCTGCAAGAACAAGTTAGACGTCCTCTAATTGTTGTTGCAAGTTTTTACGTGGCTGCTATAGGTTTCTAGCAAGAACGTTTCTTACCTACGCCAAAACCACAACGTGATATGACAATTGCTATTTACCCTTCATAAGGACCCTTTTCATCGAATCCGATCCGACTAAAGTAGGAGAGACAGACACCCGCTATCCACCTTATGCAACTAGTGCATGTCAGTCGGTGGAACCTGTCTCATGTAAGCGTACATGTAAGGTCGGTCCGGGCCGCTTCATCCCACGATGCTGTCGAATCAAGATAAGACTAGTAACGGCAAGTAAATTGACAAATCGACGCCCACAACAACTTGTGTTCTACTCGTGCATAGAAACTACGCATAGACCTAACTCATGATGCCACTGTTGGGGATCGTTGCAGAAATTAAAAAAATTCTACGCATCACCAAGATCAATCTATGGAGAGACTAGCAACGAGAGAGAGGGGAGTGCATCTTCATACCCTTGAAGATCGCGATACAGAAGCATTACAAGAACGCGGATGAAGGAGTCGTACTTGCAGTGATTCAGATCACGGTTGATTCCGATCTAAGCGCCGAACAACGGTGCCTCCGTGTTCAGCACACGTGCAACACGGGGACGTCTCCTCCTCCTTCATCCAGCAAGGGGTAATGAGAAGTTGGGGAGACCTCCGGCAGCACGATGGCGTGGTGGTGGAGCTTGCAGTTCTCCGGCAGGGCTTCGCCAAGCTCTACGGGGGAGGAGGAGGTGTTGGAGAGGGGGAGGGATGCGCCTTGGATGAGGTGCTGCTGCCCTCCCCCTTCCCTCTATTTATAGGGAGAAGGGGAAGGGGGCCGGCCCCTCTAGATGAGATCTAGAGGGGGGGCGGCGGCCAAGGGGAGGGGGCTTGCCCCCCAAGCCAAGGGGGCGCCCCCTTTAGGGTTTCCCCCAAACCCTAGGCGCACGGGCACTAGGGGGGATGGCGCCCATCCCACTTAGGGGCTAGTTTCCTTCCACATACAGCCCATAGGGCCCTCCGGGGCAGGTGGACCCTCTCGGTGGACCCCGGAACCCCTTCGGTGGTCCCGGTACAATACCGGCAAACCCCTGAATACTTCCGGTGACCGTATGATGACTTCCCATAAGTAAATATTCACCTCCGGACCATTCTGGAAATCCTCGTGACATCCGGGATCTCATCCGAGACTCCGAACAACATTCGGTAACCACATACTATTTTCCATAACAACTCTAGCGTCACCGAACCTTAAGTGTGTAGACCCTACGGGTTCAGGAATCATGCAGTCATGACCGAGACATCTCTCCGGCCAATAACCAACAGCGGGATCTGGATACCCATGTTGGCTCCCACATGTTCCACGATGATCTCATCAGATGAACCACGATGTCTAGGATTCAAGCAATCCCGTATACAATTCCCTTTGTCAATCGGTACATTACTTGCCCGAGATTCGATCGTCGGTATCTCAATACCTCGTTCAATCTCGTTACCGGCAAGTCACTTTACTCGTTCCTTAATGCATGATCCCGTGACTAACTACTTAGTCACATTGAGCTCATTATGATGATGCATTACCGAGTGGGCCCAGAGATACCTCTCCGTCATACGGAGTGACAAATCCCAGTCTCGATTCGTGCCAACCCAACAGACACTTTCGGAGATACCTGTAATGCACCTTTATAGCCACCCAGTTACGTTGTGATGTTTGGTACACCCAAAGCATTCCTACTGTATCCGGGAGTTGCACAATCTCATGGTCTAAGGAAATGATACTTGACATTAGAAAAGCTTTAGCAAATGAACTACACGATCTTGTGCTATGCTTAGAATTGGGTCTTGTCCATCACATCATTCTCCTAATGATGTGATCTCGTTATCAATGACATCCAATGTCCATAGTCAGGAAACCATGACCATCTGTTGATCAACGAGCTAGTCAACTAGAGGCTCACTAGGGACATGTTGTGGTCTATGTATTCACACATGTATTATGGTTTCCGGTCAATACAATTATAGCATGAACAATAGACAATTATCATGAACAAGTAAATATAATAATAACCATTTTATTATTGCCTCTAGGGCATATTTCCAATAGTAGCACACAAAGTGTTCCTCCGGTATTCGGGAGTTGCATAATCTCATAGTCATAGGAACATGTATAAGTCATGAAGAAAGCAATAGCAACATACTAAACGATCAAGTGCTAAGCTAACGGAATGGGTCAAGTCAATCACATCATTCTCTAACGATGTGATTCCGTTCATCAAATGACAACTCATGTCTATGGCTAGGAAACTTAACCATCTTTGATTAATGAGCTAGTCAAGTAAAGGCATAGTAGTGACACTCTGTTTGTCTATGTATTCACACATGTACTAAGTTTCCGGTTAATACAATTCTAGCATGAATAATAAACATTTATCATGATATAAGGAAATATAAAAAACAACTTTATTATTGCCTCTAGTGCATATTTCCTTCAGAGGGGGCGCCTCCACATTGCTTGGGGGGCAAGTTTCCCCCTCCTGCCCCCCCCCCCCTCTAGATGGCATCTAGAGGGGTCGGCCCCCTCTCTCCTTCACCCTATAAATAGAAGGAGGGTGGGAGGGCTGCAGGACCCTTCCCCTGGCGCAGCCCCTCCCTCCCCAACACCTCCTCCTCCTCCGTAGAGCTTGACGAAGCCCTGCAGAAATAGCACAAGCTCCACCACCACGTTGTCGTGCTGCCGGAGCTCTCCCTCAACTTCTCCTTCCCCCTTGCTGGATAGTCCCCGGGCTGTACGTGTGTTAAACGCGGAGGCGCCGTCCATTCGGCGCTAGATCAGATCTTTCGCGATTTGAATCGCCGTGAGTACGACTCCATCATCCGCATTCTAGTAACGCTTCCGCTTAGCGATCTTCAAGGGTATGAAGATGCACTCCCTCTCTCTCTCTCTCTCGTTGCTAGCATCTCCTAGATTGATCTTGGTGATACGTAGGAATTTTTTGAATTATTGCTACATTCCCCAACAATCCCTGGTTGAAGAACCGGAGGAGCGCCCAGCGCTAGAGCATATGAGGCCAAGCATTGCGACACGATGCATGTTTCAGAAACATAGCTCCGGTTATAGAAATCGTCAAAGGAGTGCTCGGTATGTGAGCTCGTCTTCGTCGTGCTGGAGTAGAGGCGGCTGCTCGGGGTGCTGGGTCGGAGGAGGCGCGGAAGCTCTGGCGGCCAGCGGCGCTCTAAGGCTGAGACGCTCAGACTATGGTGTGGCAGCCGTGATGTCTCGGCGGACCTTTGCAGCAAGGTCCTTGTTGCAAAGCCCCTGAGCGCAACAAGCTAACTGTTGCAACGGTCCTTAGTTAGTTGCGACAGTAGATCGGACGGCTATTTGGGGTGACATCCGACGGCTGCTGAGGCGGCTGATCTAATCTGTTTATCACCCGATGAACACATATCACCGCCCTTATTTCCTGGGAAATGATTTGGATCAGCCGGCGGATAACCACGCATGCGTCCGCCGCCTTCGTGGTCGTTGGATTAGATGGTCAGAAGCAACGTATTTTAGACTAGTTTTTGCAACCAAGTGGTTGTTGCAATCCCCCCACCGCAATAACTGGTGTGTTGCGGGATCTAGATCTGAACCCCCACAAGAGCAGCCACCACTTGTGCTCCTCCCAAGCTCCCCCTCAATCCGACTCCTTCTCCCGTTGCTTCGCCCGCCACCGCAGACACTCGCCACCGGCAGCACGCCGGCGTGGGCGTTGTCGCGTCCGCCCACCTTCACCATGGGCGTCGCCCCGTTGCAGTGCACCCAAACTCAAGCTGCATCCCGCCGTCCCGGGGGAGCACCCGCATCTGTGTCCACCCGGGGAGCTGCGTCCGCCGTCGCCCCGCTGTCCCGAGGGAGCACCGGCCTTTATTTCGACCGACGTGGTCGTTGCTTGCTGTCCGCTACCGTGAATTTCTGCAACAAAGTCTCTGTCACAGAAAAAAAACTGTAACAACCCTCTGCTGCAAAAAAAAACTAAATTCAAACAAGACCTTTATTGCAAAAAAAATTGCAACAAGATTTCTGTTGTAAAAAGCTGAAACAAGACATCGGTTGCAAAAATAATTTGTTACTTCACCTATGTTACAACAAATTTCGCAACATAACCAGTGTTACAGAAAATTTCTGCAATATGACATGTATTGCAATGGTAGAAAGTGACCCTGGGTCGCTCAAGTGGCAGATCTGACGACTCGCGGGGCGGCGGATCTTTGCCGCGTAGCAGCGCCCTTATTTCCTTGAAATTATGTACTACAGATGATGGATCTAATCAACTGTGAAGGTTCGCTGTCCAGAGTCAAAGGACAGAAATCAAAACCAAGAAATGGTCACGCACAAGAGACAGAACTAGCTAGATTTGACGAAACAACTTAGAATATGATCCACTTCGTGGCATCGGCGCTGCTCCCGTCGGCGGCCTTCATCGTCCTGGAGTGCGCGACCGAGCACCCATCGACGGCCTTCTTACCCCCGGTCGCCGCGCGCAGCAACTTCGCCCAGAAGCTTGTCGCCGGCCTTTCCCTCCTCCTTCTCATCACCAGCACCACCTCGTCGCCGTCCACGGCCACCACCCGCTCGTGCCGCATCAGCAGCGACGGCCTCGCGGCGCGCTTGATCTCCCGGTGGAACCCGGGGCTCGCGGACCCCGACGACGCGCCGGTGGACGCCTCCGTGGACGACGCCTCCGAGTCCGAGTCCGAGTCCGAGCAGCAGGAGGAGGCCTCGCGCGCGAGGACGGACGGCAGCGTCGCCGAGGGCGAGAGGCGGGACAGGCGCTCCCGCAGGCAGAGCGGGCACACCCCTTGCTCCCCCTGCCGCCGGTGCCGCCTGCACCGCGCGCCGTCGACCTTGCTCAGCTTCTTGCCCATCACAATCGGTGCCGCGCCAATAGGATGCTCAGGTGGAGAAGCAGTTGTCGTTGTTGCTTGTGCGTCTGGGCGTGTGGCGGTCTGGGCAGGGCTATATACGTGGGTCGCGCGGGGAGTTTCGTGGATGCTGCGCGGGAACCGTGGTGGAGTTGCGATGCGATCGGGACGGAAATGGGCTGGCTGGCCATGCGTATGTACGGAGCTTGGCTGGGTCCGGGCTGGCGGCGCGTGCGCGAGGGAGGGCCGGGCTGCTCCTCGCACCGGCAGCGGCAGCCATGCACGGCTTTGTTTTCTGTTCCTTTTCACTTTTGATTTTGAGTCTCGCTTTGCCTTTGCTTTCATCTTCGTTGTAAAAAATGAGTCTTTTTGGAAGCTTCCGGCCCGGGATGTGGGACTGCACGAGGGGGATATTCATTCGTATCCTTTGGGTTTCACGGCCGGGAATTTTCGCTCCATTCTTCTCCCCTTTGCTGGGCTGCTTTCCGTTGAAATTATTTGGGTGTTTCGTCAGTGGCGGAACTAGGAATATTTGCGCCAGCAGGATGGGTTACTTCAGAACCATGATGCCGATGGTTTAGTGTGTTCGTGCGCTGTTGCAATTGCACTGCACCTGCCGGCAGGAACCCGAAGAAACTGCCGGCGATAGAGACGCACAGTACCTAGGAACATATGAAACGGACTGGATGTCGATGGATTGTGCTATGTTGTTCATTAACTCGTTGTTCCAAGCCTTGGAAAATACTAGTACATGACCGTTTTTTCTTTGCGAAAAGGCGTAAGACTATGTATTATACTTCTTCCGTCCCAAAATAAGTTGTACTAAGGTTGAGATATTTATTTTAGAACCGAGGGAGCATATCACATGTCCTTACAAACACATCCTTTCACAAGAATAATAATACATCTAAAATCTTGGGGTGCTGAAGTCTTCTTTTTTTGCATCCATCGATAGCAAAATACATTTAAAATCTTGGGGGTGCCGAAGTTTTCTTCCTTTTGCATCCATCAACAATACGTCATGAGCATAGCTTCATGCTGCATCGGCGGAGCAAACACTATAAAAACGAGGAGCTTGTAGAAGCTACAACCGGCAAGTCGTCAAATGCAGACCAGTAGACGCCGGTGGGCGATCTGCGAAACAAATCGTCGCCTGGAAGGAAAAAAACTCGATAAGAGCCTGTAGAAACCCCAAAGATGATGAAGACCACAAAACCCACCAGAGCCCAGACCGATCCACCAGAAACCTAATCCAACCGAATTTCGAAAGACCCGCCGGAGACACATATTCCCACGCCTTCTGCCAACGAAAAACACACCAATAGAATGGGGATATGGCGGGGAGAACATTATTCCTACCCTGTTCGCTATCAAGATTCCGCATTCCGCTACACGGACCCCAGTTCACAACCCGCCAGTTATCCGGTATTTAAAAGATTGCATTGTGGCAACGCTCTCGCTTCATTGCCCCACACCAAAGATGAAGAGTTCCTTAAGAAAATCTGAAAAATAAAATCACGCATGTCGCTATACAGATCTGATGTCAAGCTCGCCGCCATGTAGAACCGTGCACATGCCAGACCATTGATGAACCTCTCCGTGCTGGATCCTCTAGCCGCCGCGGGCTTCATCAACGCCGCTATCGTGCACCCACCAACAAAGGCCACCACTCGAGCACACACCTCCTTCGCCGTCCCACAGCAACCCCCTGGATCCAGACCTCCCTGCCGCCGCGGCCGCCTCGCGTATCATTATCGTAGTACACTACATTTTACCTCCCTTCTGCTGAAACGATAGAAACGAAGTGGCACAAAATGCTAGTGACACACTCCTATTGTTCACTGAGCCAACGTCGATGGTTACAATTCAAATTAGAGGGCGTCGGAGACAGCGAGCGGCGAAAAATGTTCATTTTCGACCTGATCAAGTCATATGATGTTTTCTGTGGAATTGGTCTCTGTCAGCCGAGTACGTGCCACGGACCGCACACACGATTTGACAGCTTCCCTGGTTGACCGGAGGACCCTTTTCGGTTTCCTTGGTTTCGCGCTAGGCTTGGACCGAGCGCCCAAAGAGAAGCACCAAAGCTGCGCCGTCGGTCCAGCTTACATGCATCATGCATGGACATGCGAGCGCGCGAGACCAAAGTTCGTTTGTGCTTTACTTGTGCCTCCAACTAGTCTCTTTTCCCCCTCGTTCGCTTGCAAGGACAAGAAGTTTTACACGCTGCGGATGGATTTTAGGGCATCTCCAACGCTGTGGAAATTTGGTCTCGCATCCGTCCGTAGACAAAAGAACAGTCCACGAACACGAATACGGAAACCGATCATCCAACGCTACCTGCATACAATTGAAATTGCATTTGAATTGACCGGATGAAAATTCATGCAAACCCGAGGAACTCATCAAAGTTCGGTTATAAAATAGCACAAATCATCCATACATAGCACGCAAATAAGTGAAATACAATAACAGTTCAAATTCAACCAAATTGACTGGGTATGCAATAAGGTTTTCATGAACAGGTCATGTCGTCCCACACCTGCTGGCCCTTCAACTTCATCAAAGTGTACATACCTAAATGGCCGTCCCTCTATTCCGTGGTACATCGCGGCAACGCACACGGGTTACATAACGTGTGAAGCAACATTGTGTGATGAATGATTCAATCGACAAGTTCAGCAAAAAGAAGCAAAACTTACAATCTCCTCGGCTGCTGCGCGCAATGGCCACCTTGCCTTCAGCCTAGAACTTGGTGACGGTGGTGTGGATGGGTACCATCGATACGATATTGACCTTACATTGCGTTGTTAGATGATATGCATGTCGTAGGGCGCAATGCGCTTTCATGCGTGAAACGAATCATGTACGCGCTGCCAGAAGAGACCCCTTTTGTGCGTGCCTATAAAATCCACGGATACGGCCAACCACATATCGCACAACAACTCATCGTCCATGGTCGAGTACCTTGCCATCCTTCTTACTCTAAAAAAACGACTCAAAAATTAGCTCAATGTCATTTGACCGAACATCTGCTGGACGCGATGTCCTCCATGGACACCATTGACATGGGAGGAGGAGTGTACCTGGCTATGGATGGCTCCTAGGTGGATGACGCCGTCGTAAAAGTCGAGCGGGCGCGTCGGTGCTGGTTACGGAGGTCCGACAATGCCTGTGTGGCGGCCGGAGAGGTACAATGATGTCGGAGGAGGAGGGTGAGGATGCAAAGTATGGGGCAGAAGGGACAGATTTGAAGAAAATGAGAACGAGAGGGGGAATTTAGCACGTCGAGGATGTCGAAGTCCTACGTGGCTGCTCTCTGAACTCCCGCAAAGAGTGCAATATTTCTACTGACGTTGGTGGGGTAGAAAAAAGAGTGCAATATCTCTACTGAAGTTTTTTTTGAGGGAAGGCCATCATGGCTAGCTTTATTGATTTCAAATAGGAATTACATCGTCTATGAGTTTGGAAACAAGACAAGCAGGGGGCTCATCAGTCCATGAACTACAAATCTTATTACAAAAACAGTAACTAGCTAGCACATGCGCCGCTTGATTCGAAGAACGAGCACAATGTTTAAAGATAACCTTCCCAATTGACAAAGACACGTCAACGCATTCCGCAAATACTGCTGCAGCCGAATCCCACCATTCTGTCTGTCCCGAGCAATAGTCAATAACAATTGAAGAATCTGACTCTGCCTCCACCCTGTTGAATCCTAATGAGCTTGCAAAGATCAATCCATCTCTCATTGCCATAGCTTCCGAGGTAACTACATCAGATGCATACTAAATATATTTGCACTGAGCTGCCAAAAAATTACCCTTCTCATCTCTAAGGATTGCCGCCGATGCTCCAGCACCCTCATCCGCATAGAAGGAGGCATCTACATTTAACTTAACAAATTTTGGACTGGGTTTCAACCATCTTTGTTCATTTGTCACCCTGTTCTTCTCATTTGCTTGATGAAAATTGTTCGCAATTGCTAGGACAGACATAGGCCATCTCATTGGCGGGGGTGTTGCTTCATCATGAGTGTGTTGGCGACGAGTCCACCAGAGGTACCAACTACCAACAGCAAGAATTTGTTTAATATCCAAGTTCGGCTTCATTGGAACTGGCTTATCCTCTGCCAACAGTAAATGCTCCAATATTACCGAATCGGAGCGATCCACCGTTGCAGCTTCGTCAAGAATTTCCAATATGCCCAGGCCTCTCCAAAGTTCTCTGGCCGTGAAACATTCAAAAAGAAGATGTTTTATATCCTCAGCAGCTCCATGACAAACCGGACAAGCACCATCCGATCCCACATGCCTGTTCATCAGTATGGATTTTAGAGGGATGATTCCATGAAGAGCACGCCAGCAAAATATCAAAACTTTATGTGGTATATTTAGTTTCCAGAGTCTAGTCCACACTTCCGGAGCTTGGGATTGCCTTGGGCGTTCAACCATGTTTGTGTGTGTCCCAAAAGTCCGATACCACTGTATTTTGTATGCCGATCATACAGTGAATATCCCTCTGCGGTCAGGATGCCACGCAATAAAATCGTCAAATGCATTGTGACTCAGCGGTATTTGCATAATTCGCCTAACATCCACCGGATTCAGAATTGTTCGAAGCAGTGCTTCATCCCATGTCCCTGATATAGGATCGATTAAGTCACTAACAAAATTGAGCAGAGTATGACCACGAGCTGAAATAACCTTCCTATCCGGGCTCCCTGAGATCCATGGATCAGTCCATATATTGACCTTCTCACCGTTTCCAATCCTCCAAATGTATCCCAATTTGAAAGTTTCCAATCCTTTCATGATACTTTGCCAAGTGAAGGAGGATCCATTTTTCAATGTAGCATGGAGCAGACTACGATTAGGAAAATATTTCGCTTTTAGTACCCTCGCACAAAGAGACTCTGGATTGGTTATGAGACGCCAGCATTGTTTTGATAGCATAGCAAGATTAAAGGAGTGGAGATCCCTAAAGCCCATCCCTCCTTCATTTTTTGGGTAACAAAGCTTTCACCAGGTGTACCAATGCATTCTTTTGTGGTCCTCGTCATCACCCCACCAGAATTGGGCAATCAAATCAGTGATGTCTTTACAGACCCCTTTAGGTAGGCTAAACACTGACATAGCAAACACTGGGATAGCTTAGGCCACCGCCTTAATAAGAATCTCTTTACCCCCTATAGATAATTGGTTTTCCATCCATCCCTTTAGTCTCTCTTTGATTCTTTCATAAAAATGTTTGAAACAATCGCTTCTATCAGCCCCCACCATTGCCGGCAGCCCCAGATACTTGTCAGACAATGCTTCAGTATCAATATGTAATTCCTGACAAATCTCAGTCCTTGATGTGGCCGGAGTGTTAGGACTAAAAAATACACTTGATTTTGGCAGACTCACCATCTGTCCCGAGCTATGGCAGTAGGTATCTAGAACATGCTGTAAGGAAGCTGCATTTAAAACATCTGCTTTCATAAGAATAAGAGAATCGTCAGCGAATAAAAGGTGTGATACTGACGGTGCATTTCTACACACTCTAATTCCCTCTATGGCACCAGCTTCTTCTTCATACTGCAGTAAACTAGAAAGACCTTCTGCACATAAGAGAAATAGATAGGGAGAAAGGGGGTCCCCCTGCCTAATACCTCTCGTTGGAGTAAATGAATCTGTCTCTTGAGAGTTGAACCTTACTTTATATCTCACAGAGCTCACACATGCCATCATCATCTCAACCCACTGATTATCGAAACCGAGTGTGAGCATCATACCACGCAGAAAAGACCATTCCACCCTATCATAAGCTTTGTGCATATCAAGCTTGACCGCACACAATCCCGTCTGTCCAGCTCTCTTATTCTTGATTTTGTGCACACATTCATATGCAATCAAGATGTTATCAGTAATTATCCGTCCTGGCACAAAAGCACTTTGTGTAGGGGAAATAATCTCTGGCAGGATACTTTTCAGTCTTTGAGCTAGCATCTTAGAAATTATTTTGTATAACACATTGCAAAGGCTAATAGGGCGAAATTGTGTTACCAGTTCTAGAGAATCTATCTTGGGTATCATGACAACAGTGGTGTCATTCCATTCAGCAGGTATCTGTTTGGAGTTGATAGCAGCTAGTACTTCCAGGGTTATTTCTTCTCCAATTAAGTTCTAGTACCTTTTAAAGAATACCGCGTGTAGTCCATCTGGTCCCGGGGCCTTGAAGTCTCCTATACTGAATACTGCTTTCTTTACATCATCAGACGTAAAAGGCGCCATTAGAAAGTTATTCATTTGGTCAGAAACTTTGCGTTGGACCTTCTGCAATAAGGCCGGATCTGTATGCTGCACTTCTGAACTAAACAAGTGAGAGAAATAATTAAGAATGTGATTATTCAGCTCGGGCATTCCCTCCAGCCAATTACCCTCATCATCCTTTAACCGTTTCACAAAATTCTTTTTTCTTCTCGCCGAGGCAAAAGCCTGGAAGAAACCTGTGTTGCGATCTCCGTACTTCAACCAGTTTGCTCTTGATCTTTGCATAACCTGAATCTCCTCAAGTTCCAAGAGGTATTCTATCAGTTCCGCTAATTCTTTTCTTCTTTCTTCACTAGCATCGTCCATTGGTCCTGCCATAATTTTCTCAAGGTCTTTTTGCACTTTCCGGAGCTGCTTCTTTGGTTTCTTGAGGACCCTCTGGTCCCAGTCATGAAATAGGGCGTGCATCTTGTTTAATTTATCATATATATTGCTGATTGATGGGTCTGACCCGATATCAGTCCAAGCTTTCTCAACAGTGTCAGTAAAACTCTCCTCACGCAGCCAACGAGCCTCAAATCTCTTCGGTTGAGCATTGTTACTTGATCGGGCTGCCCCACTGCGGTATTCTGAATCCACTAGCAGAGGGCGATGATCTGAATGATTGAACTCCAAGTTTTCCAGTGCAGCTTGGGGGAACATATTAATCCAAGCATCATTCACTAGCCCATGGTCTAGTCTTTCTTTTATTCTTCCTCTGTACCAAGTGAACCGGTCACCAATGAAGCCCATGTCATGTAATTCACAGCCATCAATGGCATCCTGGAATGCACGCATATATTGGGGAGGTCTAGGATACCCTCCTTCTTTATCATGCAAGAATTGTATTTCGTTCAGATCGCCTATTAGTAGCCAAGGGAGATTATACGCCTGATGGAGTTGCCGCATACGACTCCATGTTAAATGTTTATTTTCCCACTTAAATTCTCCGTACATCCCAGTCAAGCGCCAAACAGTATTATTTATTTCCTCAATTTTAACATCAATGAACATTGAATCAAGAGATAACCTATGAACTTTGATATTATTTCTCCGGTAGAGAGCGAGACCTCCCTTCCTACCATCACTAGGACACACCAGTTTATGGTCCATCCCCAATCTCCTACGCAAACACTCAGCCGGATAGATATCGAGATGAGTCTCCGACAAGAACATCACATCAGGGCTGCATCGTCGCTGGACGTCCAGCAACGCTCGAACCGTCGGGGCGTTCCCGAGCCCCCAACAGTTCCAAGCTAATATTTTCATTGCGTCCGGTCGTCCCCCACAAGGGAGGACGCCGATATCTCAGAGGTTGGAACATCTTTCGCATTGTTGATTGCATCACCATCATCGCACTTCTGTTTCTTCTTATTGGCGTTCTTCTGTGGTGTGTTCATCTCATCTTGGGTCTTACCCGGCTGGGTTTCTCCTTCTATTCTGTCCACAAGCCTCGCTACCACTGAAGGCTTATTAGGAACAACAGGAATCATGGCCAGCGCCGCAGAAGTTACCGGCACCAGAGACTCTGCAGTACGCTTGCCTAAAATATTCATGTTCCTAGCATCCTGACTCTCATTACCATTCTGCTGATTTCCGGCCTCCGTTTCCATGTCAGCTGTTCCTTCATGAAATAATGCATTATGGCGCCAGCTTCGTGCCGCTCCCCATGCAGGAACAAAGGAAGGGTTTTCATTACCTTCTTTAGCATTGCCTGTGTATCCACCGGGAGCACCTCGACCGCGTCCGAAGCCGCGACCAGAACTGCGTCCAGAGCCGCGGCCGTATCCACGACCTCTTCCTCTTCCACGTCCACCATCAGCTAGCATGGAATCCCCCCATTCAAGTTTCGTCAGATCGTGCTCGCCAGTACCACATTCTTGATACCAGTGGCCTAGCATACCACAATTCCCACAGAAAATCGGCAACTTTTCATATTGAACCTGATAATACTTTGTCTCTTCCTTCTTTGTTATACCCACAAATCGTATCAGCTTCTTTGTCACATTCAGTTCAACCCTCACTCTAACAAATTCTCCTGCAAATCCCGCCGGAAGAGTGGTTTGCACATCAAGAATTTTGCCCATCTTCCTGCACATCCCTTTGATCGCTGCAGGGAACAGATAGTTGTCAGGGAGTTTTAGGATCCTCGCCCACACTACTATCTTGTCCAGTACCACAGAGCGTGGATTGGTAAATCCATCATACTCAGCCATGAGGACGCCCTGGTCACGGAATAGCCAAGGTCCCATGTTCATAGCAGTGTTCCAGTCCCCCAAACAATGGAATTGTACTGTGAAGAGGTTGTCCTCTATCTTTCTCCAGCGTGGTTCCTCTGCTGGATTCCATGCCGCTCTCATATCCGCATACAGGGCCGATGGACTGAACCCCTTTTCCGTGTGTACCTTTGCAATCGCTAGCCACTTGGCCGCGATCTGTTCATCCTTGAACTCATCTTCCCACACAAACTGGTCAACCTCATCCTCCTGCAGATCAAGACGACGCAACAGCTCCTCAACAGGCTCACCACGCGGACGCGATCCACCAGCCTCCCCCTGCGATGCCATCTCACCAGTAGCTCTCAAGCCCTAGCCCTCTATCGAGGGGAGAAAAGAGACCCTACCCACCAGCACGCTCCGCCAGATGGGGATCGATTAGAGAGACGTGCCACGGGAGGGGATCGATATGTGCGATCGAAGGAGATGCAAACTCTCAGCGGCGGCGCCGCTGGAGGAACTCAAACCCTAACTCGAGGGGAACAACACACAATATCTCTACTGAAGTTGGTGAGGTAAAAAAGAGAGTGCAATATTTCTACTGAAGTTGGTGGTGACCAGTTTGGCCTCGCAGTTGCAGGCTTACAGCTCGCACTGCCACACACGCATCACTATCTAGCCTTGGATCGAATCGACTGGCACAGCAGTCAGCGCGTACGGACGGCGCGATGCCTTGCCCGCTAGCTGGCCGTACGGTATCGACAATAGCGAAACCACTCCTGTATTTAAATACTTTTTGCTACACGGTGACGCTGCCGCGTCGGTGCCGCCGTGGCGGCGCATTCGTCTACGAATTCGGCACCGCGTCTACATCTTGCTTACATCGAGTCACACTCACGCCAATGTGATCGGTCTCGCCATGTCAGTGTCCAACTGTCCGAGACTCCTGGAACGCCGTGTCGCCGACGAGCACTAGGGTTTTCTATGTGCTGCACATAGCCTTGCCCACTGGCGCTCGTTTGAGATTTTCTCTACATTTATATAAAAGAAAAATTCCAATGCTTAGTTTTAGAAGGGAGAGAGAGGATTGGTGGAATAATTCGTTGTATTGCTTGAGCCTCGTGAGCATATTGATTAACTTGGAGTACAAGACAAGGCAGGACAGATCCTAGTCTATCTTATGTTTCCTAATTAACATTATACTCAACATCCCCCCGCAGTCACAACGTAGCGACGCAGACGGTGAGACTGGAGAAGAATCCGAAGGCAAGCCGACAGACACCCACCCACAGTCGCAACGGTCGATGCATCGCGGCGTCATGGCTGGAGTGAAAGCCGATGAGGTTGCTCAAGCAGGCGGTAGCCCTTTTTTGTCGTTGTCGATGTAGCCGAGAGCGTGGGTGGTGGAGCCGTGGTCGAGGTAGTCGTGCGAAGAATGTCGTGGTCGATGTCGAGTCGGGGTAGCCAGCATCGAGGAAGTCGCCGTGGAGCCGCGGGCGCAAGGAGGCGCCGAGTTAGTCGTGGGCGCAGTGATGTCGAAGTAGTGGTGCGCCAGGAAGTAGATGATGTTGACAACGCGTCACGCCAGGGTTGCCAACCCTGGGGACACATCGTAGACGAAAGCACACGTCGGTGTTGCCAGCACCGGGCATGCGTAGACGGACGAAGACGAAGTTGACGAAGCGCCGCACCAGGCTTGCTAGGCCCGGGGACACGTCGTGGACGAAGGCACGCGGTGGTGTTGCCAGCATCGGGCATGCGTAGACTGGGACCTGCACGAGCTGTACGCCATGTCGAAGAAGTACGAGAGGCCAGCAGAGAAGGACTCGACGACGGTTGCGGCGCCAATCCGCGCGGGGCCAATGTCGCCCGCGGTTGTCGGAGTAGATGAAGCAGTCGGGGTAGATGACGGCGACGCTGGCAACAGGTTGGTGCTGGACGAAGATGAAGGGGGTGGACGGGCGGCTGCAGCGGCTACGGAGGTAGCGGCGGCGGCGGCCAAAGAAGAGCGACGGCAGCGGCCTGCCGACGGCGGCGGCGGCTAGGTTAAAAGTACGGCGGCGGTGCTCGAAGTAGGCGAAGAACCCTGACAGCATGACGAAGACTGGCGCGGACGGTGGCATTCCCGCGCCAAGGGAGACGCGCGGCGCATACCATGGGAGGTCGATGCGCGGTGACGGCGGAGTGGACCGCGGGCCGCGGCGCTACGGCCCGAAGGGGCGACGCAGCGGCGACAGGCGGGTCAGGGCGACGGCGGGAAGACCTCGGGAGGTGGCAGGGACCGCAGGCTGCGACGCTGCGGCCCGAAGGGGCGACGCAACGGCGGTTCACGAGTCGGTGCAACCGCGGGGACGGCCTCGAGGCGGCGGCGGGGACCGCATATCGCGGCACTACGGCCCGAAGGGGCGACGCAGTGGCGACGCATGAGTCGATGCGGCCGCGAGGAGAACCACGAGGCGGCGGCGCTGCGGCCTGATCGGGCGATGCAGCGGCAGCCCGATGCTCGATCGGTGGAGAGGCGCGCAGTACTCAGGACGATCTTCACGGGACCTGCGGAGGCGCCCGTCACCAACGGGCCAGGTCGGTTGCGCGGCGTAGAGGAGGCGGATCACGGCGGCGAGCGAGTGATCAAGCCGATCGCGCGCGAGGTCGGGGACGCCGCTCGATGGAGGAGTGGTGGCGGCGGAGTCCGGGATGAGGCCGGCGACGATGGACGGCGTGGGATGTCGTGTGGACGAGCTTGTCAGCACCGGCACCCGGGCTGCCAAAGCAACGCCGGCGCCTGGGCAGTGAGGCCCAAGCGACCAACGGAGTATCGGCGCCCGAGTTAAGACAGCCGACGAGCCTGACGCAGCCGACGCAGCCGAGAACGAGGCCGGCGAGGTAGACCGCCGAGCCGCCGTGCAGACGCGGCGGAGGCGGATGATGTGGATCGATGGGCGGGTCGGCACGCGAGCGACGACTATGATTGGTCGTCGCATGGCGCGTGGCTGCCGGGTCGGGGCGATGCAGGTGTCCCGGTCGGAGCGGGGCGGTGACGACCGGCGCAGGGCTACGGGCAGACCGACGCGCGGACGCCGGCCGGCCCTGACGGGCCGCCTGGGCGCGCGTGGCTGCCGGGTCGGAGGAGAGGCCGGCTGGTCGCGCCAGGGTCGAAGTAGAGGCGCTCGGTGTCGACAGCAGCGGCGGGCGACGCAAACCGATCAAGCATAGATCGGAAAACCAAAAAGAAAAACACCGATCAAAACGACCGGCGAGAGAGTCAAAAAATCCGGAGCAAGGGCTCGGGAAAAAGACTCTCTAGGGCAGCTGGTCAACACGACCGGCGGATGAACCCTAGGTACGGGCGGCGTGGCCCCCGGCGGCGGTCATGGAGGCCGACCGCCCCGGGGGCGGCACGCAGGTGCGGAAGCGGCGACGGCTAGGGTTTAGGATCGACTTGCGATAGATACCATGTTAGAAGGGAGAGAGAGGATTGGTGGAATAATTCGTTGTATTGCTTGAGCCTCGTGGGCATATAAATAGGAGTACAATGATTAACTTGAAGTACAAGACAAGGCAGGACAAACCCTAGTCTATCTTATGTTTCCTAATTAACATTATACTCAACACTTAGTTTTGCCCCCCCCCCCTCCCTTCTCGAACTATCCAAAAAAACTTTATTAATCAAGCACTATCATTATAACATCTGAAAGTAGTATCCATAATCGCCGATGGTTTGTTGATGTTACCATTGCTCATTACTATTAGTCGCCCGCCCGTGTCAATGAAGAACACGAGTATAACAAATCTAGGATTTGTGCCAAAACGTAAATCAACATCCGTTGCTTGTGCAGAACACCCTGTGAACATCACCATGGACTCTACACCAACACCCCAAGTGCCACGAGGCTCAATGACTAGAGCGCGCGCACGCATCATCAAAATTGAGGTGAATTCACTCCTCTTCGAACTCCATATGCATTTTATTGAGACATGGCTACTACATCAAGCCAGAATGCTATGCATGGTTAGGTGTAAAAAGCATGAAGGACATGAGGCACAATGGAGACCGGGACGGAGGCACAGAGTGCAAGGACGAAGGCCGGAAGACAAGAGCAACCAAAGAAAGTCCTCCAAGTCGGACTATTGCAACTTCTCTCTTCTCTCTATTCCTTGTATCTCCTCTTTGAGGAACAAAAACCCTAGTGGAAAAAGAATTGCACTTGGATCTTCAATGCCTCCTTCAGGAGAAGGATTCCCCAAGTGAATCACCAAGACCTTCATCAACCCTAGTGGGTTTGGAGAATACTACCCTCAAGACCTCATCTTACTTTGTGGAAGTGGAAAGAACTACCCTAGCTACTTATCTTGCTCTAGTTATTTATGGATCTTGTGTATCTTGCATGGATTTGTGGACAAAGAGCATGTGTGATTGAATCTTGTCTTTGAATGTTTGTCCCCTTTGATTATTGAGTTGTGAAAGATTGGGCAACCTAGGGCTTGGCCCCTACATCAATCGCCCAAGTGTCATGATACAAATTTAATTGATATCACAAGTAAATATAAAAGCACCTCTAAAATATAATAAAAATACATAGCAAGGAAAAAAATGACTAATATATTTACATCACCATGTATGACAAATTTCCTTAAATCCACCATTAACTTCAAGATGAAACAACTGTATTGTTGTCACCTTTCACATGCATACATATGCTAGTGTACTATCATATTTCTTCATAATACTCCCGTTCTATACACACCGAGGAAGAGAACATCAAGTATCACATCACCTCTATACCCATGTACTATTATGAAAGGTTGTTGGGATCAGGTTCTCCGTCATGCTTGTAGTGATCATTACTTCGAAGAATTTCTGCACGCCGCAATTGATTGACACGATGAGATCGCCTCCGAGTAGGACATGTAACATGGACTGGAAGTAGCTTTTGCCGCCCAAATAGTTGCTCGTGACGCCTAAGTTGGCATGGCCAATGGAGCATAATCATCCATGCCCTCCTAAGACAGTTGGAAGCAATAGTAGTTTGGCCCCGACAGTGAAAGCATGGGTGAACGCGGCAACTTCTAGCACCTGTAGCTTCTTCCCTCCATCTTTATGCACGTGGACGACCAACACTTGTTGGGGAACGTTGCAGAAAATAAAAAATTTCCTACGGTTTCACCAAGATCAATCTATGAGTTCATCTAGCAATGAGAGAGAGGAGTGCATCTACATACCCTTGTAGATCGAGCGGAAGCGTTCAAGAGAACAGGGTTGATGGAGTCGTACTCGTCGTGATCCAAATCACCGGAGATCCTAGCGCCGAACGGACGGCACCTCCGCGTTCAACACATGTACGGTCAGGGAGACGTCTCCTCCTTCTTGATCCAGCAAGGGGGAATGAGAGGTTGATGAAGATCCAGCAGCACGACGGCGTGGTGGTGGATGCATCAGTGATCTCGGAAGGGCTTCGCCAAGCTTCTGCGAGAGGGAGAAGTGTAGCAAGGGGAGAGGGAGGCGCCAAGAGCATGGGTGCGGCTGCCCTCCTCCCTCTTTATATAGGCCCCCTAGGGGGGGTGCCGGCCCTAGGAGATGGGATCTCCAAGGGGGGGCGGCGGCCAGGGGGTGGCTTGCCCCCCAAGGCAAGTGGAGGCGCCCCCACCCCTAAGGTTTCCAACCCTAGGCGCAGGGGGGCCAAGGGGGGGGCGCACCAGCCCACCAGGGGCTGGTTCCCCTCCCACTTCAGCCCATGGGGCCCTCCAGGATAGGTGGCCCCACCCGATGGACCCCCGGGACCATTCCGGTGGTCCCGGTACAATACCGGTAACCCCCGAAACTTTCCCGATGGCCGAAACTTCACTTCCTATATATAATTCTTTACCCCCAGACCATTCCGGAACTCCTCGTGACGTCCGGCATCTCATCCGGGACTCCGAACAACTTTCGGTTTACTGCATACTCATATCTCTACAACCCTAGCGTCACCGAACCTTAAGTGTGTAGACCCTACGGGTTCGGGAGACATGCAGACATGACCGAGATGCCTCTCCGCTCAATAACCAACAGCGGGATCTGGATACCCATGTTGGCTCCCACATGCTCCTCGATGATCTCATCGGATGAACCACGATGTCGAGGATTTAAGCAACCCCGTATACAGTTCCCTTTGTCAATCGGTACGTTACTTGCCCGACACTCGATCGTCGGTATCCCAATACCCCGTTTAATCTCGTTACCGGCAAGTCACTTTACTCGTACCGTAATGCATGATCCCGTGACCAGACACTTGGTCACATTGAGCTCATTATGATGATGCATTACCGAGTGGGCCCAGAGATACCTCTCCGTCATACGGAGTGACAAATCCCAGTCTCGATTCGTGCCAACCCAACAGACACTTTCGGAGATACCCGTAGTGCACCTTTATAGTCACCCAGTTACGTTGTGACGTTTGGCAGACCCAAAGCACTCCTACGGTATCCGGGAGTTGCACAATCTCATGGCCTAAGGAAATGATACTTGACATTTGGAAAAGCTCTAGCTAAACGAACTACACGATCTTTGAGCTATGCTTAGGATTGGGTCTTGTCCATCACATCATTCTCCTAATGATGTGATCCCGTTATCAATGACATTCAATGTCCATAGTCAGGAAACCATGACTATCTGTTGATCAACGAGCTAATCAACTAGAGGCTCACTAGGAACATGTTGTGGTCTATGTATTCACACGTGTATTACGATTTCCGGATAATACAATTATAGCATGAATAACAGACAATTATCATGAACAAAGAAATATAATAATAACCATTTTATTATTGCCTCTAGGGCATATTTCCAACAACACTCTATGATGGCAATGGTGTAGACTCCGGCAATAAGAGCTGAAACGCTACATAGGAACATCGCTTGGAAATTGAGCTGAGAGCTTAATCCGACCATGATGGAGGAGACCATCATACAGGGTACAACTAGTCTTAACATTTTGGCGGCCCTACTGCGAATTTACAATTTACATGTGATTATATGATACAAATGATGATTATAAGGTACATGTATGGAATGTAAAATAACTATTGAAAAAACTAGTATAGTGTTGTGCATGGGAGGGGGGCAAATGCCCCCCTAATATAAGGTATTAGTTATCCATTAGAAAGTCATCTTTTATTTAGTGTTAATGTCATGTTCTGCAAAAGACATTTTTAATAATGTAGTTGTTGGCATGGTCTAGGATCATCTCTGTCACGTGGTCGTGGATGGCGCTCTGCCTAGCCATTGTGCACACACCGCACCCACATACAACTCCTTAGGGATGTCGGAAAAATTTATGGTGATTGGCATGTATGATTGTGAGTTACTTAGGGCATATCCAACGCCAAACCATAAATATCTATGATATATATATGTCCGCTTTTATGTCCGGACATGGTCCATGGACATGATGCGGGAGAAAGCCATCCAATGCTATCACAAAGTATCTGGTTGGGAGGAGAAAACATAAGTGGGGACTTTGCATTTGATAGGATATATGTGGTTTAGTGTCCCATTGAAAGGAGAGAGGAGAGGGGGGCCATGCATGTGAGCTTAGGGACCATGCATGTGATTGGTTAATTGCATGTCCGGCCTTCGACAAATCTCATCCCCCATTTGTTTCTTGCATACCGAAATCTGTAATCCGAACTGTTAAGCGGACATACAGAGGTCCCCATTGGATGACAAAAATAATCCAGACACTTATGGTTCAGATATATAGGAAAGGTTTGAGGTCTGTCTTGAAGCTGCCCTCACTACATGCATGTGCTTTGCTCGCGTGGAACAGCGGATGCCTCATGCGTGAGCCGACATGGTTTTATAGAGCCTTCATGCCTTTGTGAAACTGTCTGCTATCGATCAATCATGAATCATTGGAACGGTGGATGCCTTATGCGTGCGCTGACATGGTTTTATAGAGCCTTCGTGCCTTTGTGAAATACTATGCTATCGGGCAATCATGGATCATTGTCAGCGATCAGTAATGTATTTTTTCCTGATCTTGTTCTTTTTTTAGACGTTAAGGTTTTTCGTTTTATACTGTACAAACGCATATTCTATGTCCATGAGCATCCCTGGGATATTGAGCTGGCATAACATTTTTAGATTGGTGAAGTCACTACGTGCGTCTCTTGGTCGACGGGAGCGTCTCGTCGCACTAAACGAACATCGTCGAAAAACATGAAATAAATTCAAAAAAATATGAGCACTAGGGCCAAGTCTACGACTTGAACCTTGAGCAACATTGAGTTCGCCTATATACGTCAAGATTAACATGTTGGCAAATGATAGGGCAGTCGCTGTTGCAGCCAGCCGTGTATGCATTTTTTTTAAATTCATGATTACTTTTTAAAATTTGAGAATATTTTTGAATCCACCAAGATTTTTCAAATTCATGAACTTCTTTTATATCATGATTTATTTTTTCAAATGCGTAAACAATTTTTTGAATCCGCATCCTTAAAAAAAACCATGAACACATTCAAATTCATGAATATTTTTTCCAAATCACGAACTTCTTCAAATCTATAAAAAAAACCAAGCCTGCTTTTTCTGTGCTGGTGGAGTCTTTCTTTCCACAAGATAGAGCGAGAAAAGGACACATACAAAGAGGACCGAGCGTCTCTGGAATTTGTGTAGTCGTATAAGAGCAACTCTAGCAGACCCCGCATCGCGCCCCGGCCCGCAAAATAACCGTCAAATTGCGGGTCGGGGCCAAAAAAGAAGCTCGAGCAGACCCCGCATCCCGCCCCGGTCCGCAAAATATTTTGCGGGGCGCGGCAAATATTCTCTCCCAACCTCTATCTTCACGGGCTGGGAGGCGATCCGAGCTGAACCCCTATCCGGCGCGAGATTTGGCGGGAGGGACATTTCCGCGCGCCCTTTCCCGCTCCCCGCACCCTCCGCCACCATTGCTCCCCCTCCGCAAGCTCCGGTTCATCCTCCGCGGCCGTTCCTCGTCGCCATGGACGCCCCCTGCTGTTCCCCATCACCGTCGAGGTCGCGCATGCTCCTTCCCCTCGGGCGGATCTCGTCGCCGGCCATGTTGCCCCGCCGCCGTTGCCCAAGCACACGCCGCGCCGGCTCGCAAGCGGCAGGGAAACATGGTTATGCAGGGCGGGAATCCGTTTGCCCCCGCCGCGACGGCCCGCGCTCCGGGCGCCAACGCCGCAGTGCGATCCCGGCCGGCGGCGGAGAATACCGGCAAGACCGCGGGTGTAAAGCGGAGGAAGGTTCCGGCTAGAAGGAAGCCACCTTCTTCAACCTCTCAATCTATCCCCCGCAAGGAGGTGCTCCGGCGATGCCGTTCAACGGTGCCGCTCCCCCCGCGAGCGAGGTGTTCGACGAAATGGCTGCAAGGTATGCCTCTTCGGTCTAGCGATTCCCTTTCATTTTTGCCATTAGTGTCGATAGCTCATGACTTCATATCATTCGCTATAGGGGTGCTTCGAACAATGCAACAACCAAGTCCGTGAGCTTGTTGGACACGAACGCGGTTGACATTTATCAAGCCCCTTTCGAACCATTCGACTACAATGAAACGGAAGGCGGCGTGGATGATCATGGTTGTGCGGACGAATTGGAGGAGATCGAAGCGGAAGCGTTTGAGGAATCGCAGTCAAAGAGTGGGAAGAGCCAAAGATCGAAGAACTACACGATCTTGGAAGATCAAGCTTTGATCCAAGCATGGAGTGCGGTGTCTCGTGATCCATGCACGGGTGTTTCTCAAACCGCCAAGTGATATTGGCAAAGGATCGAAGATCAATACTTCCGCATTATGAGAAAGTATCCCAATAGGACTCCACGCACATTTCAGTCGCTTCAAGGGCGTTGGGAGAATATCAAGCATATGTGCAGCCGTTGGGCAGCTTGCTTGGAGCAACTACGCAATGCACCTCCAAGTGGCACCATAGAATCCGATTATGTGAGTTTGTTTTTCCTTTGTTTAAGTTGTGCATCATCATAATGTATCATGGGAAGTAATTGCATCGCTTTGTTCACATTTTGTAGGACAAGATTGCTCAACATAGATACAAGGCCATGAAAGCTTCGGAAGGCAGATTCTTCAAGTTAGAGCATTGTTGGGAGTTGCTTCAAAAGTGCGATAAGTGGAATTTGATCGATAGAGAATCCCCACCAAAGAGAGGCTCACTTGTAAACATGGATGAAGACGAAGATGATGATGGCCCAAGAAATGAGCACAAGCCCGATGACGACAAGAAGACGAGAGAGAAGATCAAGAGAGAGCAAGAAGCATCAAACTTGAGGGAGAAGATTGATGCCATGGTGCAATCAAACGAGATGATGTTGTTGAAGTCGTTGGAGATCAAGAAAGAGTTGGCCGAGAAGAAGGCAAAAGATAAGCAAGAAAAGTGGCAAATGCTCAAGGAAGAGGGGCTCCGCAAAGCTGCCATTGAGGAGAGAAAAGCACGCGCCTCCGAGAACAAATCGATGTCATTGTTGCTCGCCGAAGAGAACAAGATCATGTCAATGAACCACAATGACATGGACGACCTCACCAAAACATGGCATGATATGGCAAGGAGAGAGATCTTGAAGAGAAGAATGGTAGCTTCGGCCGGTCCGTGTTCAAGTTTCGGTGATGTTTTCTCTGCTCCATATGGTGGCAATGTGGATGATTTCGATGCGGGAGTTGGAACAAGCGAGAGAGGTGGATTCGGTGGCACCGATGAACTTCAATTCGGTGGAGGTGGATTTCATGGCGCGGAGTGAAGATCGACCCCCAAGATGATGCCAGACAGGGGCGCAAACCTTTTGCATGCCCTCTTTTGCGTTATGAACTTCGCTTTTATTTGCGCGCAAACTGTTTATGTGGTTTGAATTTGAACTATTTGCCAAACGTATTTGCAGTTTTTATGTTTGCGGGTCTTCGCGGTGGTGCCCGAGCAGAACCCGCAGAAGCCGACCCGTAAAAAAGCATATTTTGCGAATATACTTTTTTACGGATCCGTTTAAGGGGTCTGCATCTGTGCCAGCTCGCACCGGCCCGCAAAAATGGTTTTGCACGAACTGCGAACGAGTTTTGCGGGTCGGCGGGATGCGGGGTCTGCTAAAGTTGCTCTAACCGGATCATGCAAAACTTTGGCAAATGGAGTAGTACTACTACCAAGCAAGAACTAACACAGTTCAATGAAGCCATGTTATTTCCTTGAAATATGTACATACCATGGATCTAATTAACTGTCGATCTCTCCGGCCCTGACGGCCGGAGTCAAAAACCACACCGAACAGCGGATTAAGCCGGAAAAATGGTCGCAGACAAAAGGCAGAACTAGCTAGAATACGATCCACTTCGTGGCAGCTGCGCTGCTCCTGTCCGCGGCCTCGATCGTCTTGGAATGCGCCAGCGAGCATCCGTCGACGGCCTTCTTGCCCCCGGTCGCCGCGCGCAGAAGCTTCGTCCAGAAGCTCGTGGCTGGCCTCTCCCTCCTCCTTCTCATCACCAGCACCGCCTCGTCGCCGTCCACGGTCACCACCCGCTCGTGGCGCATCAGCAGCGACGGCCTCGCGGCGCGCCTGATCTCCCGGTGGAACCCGGGGCTCGCGGACCCCGACGACGCGCCGGTGGACGCCTCCGTAGACGACGCCTCCGAGTCCGAGTCCGAGCAGCAGGAGGAGCGAGAAGCCGCCTCCCCGCGCGCGACGACGGACGGCAGCGACGCCGAGGTTGAGAGGCCCGACAGGCGCTCCCGCAGGCAGAGCGGGCACACCCCGGGCGCCCCCTGCCGCCAGTGCCGCCGGCACGCCGCGCCGTCAACCTTGCTCGGCTTCTTGCCCATCGCCATCTGCGCCAGTAGGATCGACCACGGGATGTCACGGCCGGTCAGCGAGTTCTCCGGGTAGAGTGGTAGTTGTTGTTTCTGCGTCAGGACGCCGGCGTGTGGGCATATATACTAGGTGGGTCAGGTGCCGTTGGCGGGCGCGCTGGGAGTTTCGTGGATGCTGCGCGGGAACCGTGGTGGACTTGCGATGCGATCGATCGGGATGGAAATGGGCTGGCTGGCCATGCCGTACGGAGCTTGGCTGGGTCCTGGCTGGCGGCGCGTGCGCGCGGGAGGGCCGGGCTGTTCCTCCCACCGGCAGCGGCACGGTGGCAGTGGCAGCCATGCACGGCTTTGTTTTTGTTCCTTTTCACTTTTGAGAATCTTTTTACTTCTCTTTGTAAAAAAGGGGTCTTTTTGGAAGCTTCCGGCCGGGGATGTGGGATGGCACGGGAGGGATATTCAGTGATATCCTTGGGTTCCACGGCGGCCGGCGGGGAATTTCGCTCCGTTGTCGCCGCCTCTTGTTGGGTTGCTTTCCGTTTGACTTAATCCCAGGAGATGTGCCAATAGGCAGAACCGTGACGTTGATGGATGAGTGTGTTCGTGCGCTGTTGCACTTGCACTGGCACTGCACCTGCCGGCAGGGAGCCGGAGAAACTGCTGTGTTGATTAAATGACGGGGACGTGACGGTGCCCATCGAGCAATATATGAAACGGACTTGATGTCGATGATAGATTTCCGAAAATGCTATTTGACGAATGTTTGTCGGGAGGCCGATGCTGGCGAACGTCCTTCCTACCGTTTGATCTGGCTACACAGATCTTGACACAAAATCCGACGCCAGGTCAGTTCTCTGAAATAGTTCACTGTAAGTAATCTCCAGATGAACGTTCTTTTTTGTTATTTCTTCAAAAAGAGTGTGCCCTGCTACAGTTTAGCCATGCACTCACTAGTTGGGTTAGAGAGGTCCTAGTGAATACTTTGCACTCAACACCTTTTAAGTATTCGAGTTATTTTTCACCCGCAAAAAAAAAGTATTCGAGTTATTTTAAAAAAATATCTTTTTTATTCGAGAAATATCTAAAAAATCCTGAAATTTTCCATTGTTTGAAAGAACCAAAATCCCTATTTCTAGAGGGGATTTTGTTTCCTAAATTACCATGTGCATTTTTATTATATGTAGCATGGCATTTTTTATGTCTTTTAATGCCCCTGTGGAATTTTTTATTAAGAGCATGACATTTTAATAATTAGTAACTTGTCATTTTTATTATTAAGAGGATGTCAGTTTTATTATTAAGAGCATGTAATTTTTATAATTGTTAGCATGGCATTTTAGTTTCTCAACAGGATGGAATTTTAATAATTAAGAGTGTGGTATTTTTATTATTAGGATGATGACAATTTTATTATTAACATATGCTAGTTTTATTATTGAGAGCATGCCATTTTATTAGTTTTGACATGGCATTTTTATTATAAAAAGGATGGCATTTTTAATTTTTAGAGGATGGCATTTTTTGTTCTAAATTGCATGGAAGTTTTTTGGCTTATCCAAATAAATATTATATCTAGAGGATGTCTATTTCATAAAGTAGCACGCCAATTTTATATTTTTAGAGCATGATATTTTCATAATTTTGTGTGTACTTTTTTGTTAATGGCATTTTTTCTAGACGATGGCAGTTTTAAAGTTTAACATGTCAAAAAGATTCTAGATCACTCAACCTTTTTTGTTTAAAAGTTGTAACATGGCAATTTAATAAAAATAATTAACTTAGGTGGGATTTTTGGGTCTCCAGGGCTGGCCCTAGCCTGCCTACTGGCGGACGAGCAGAAATGGTCGCCGGAGCTGCTCCCCCAGGCGAACAAATCATTCGATGGGAGTAGCTCCCTCGCGATCGAATGCCATATATTAGGGTCCTTGATTTGTGCTAGTACTCACTCCGTTTCTTTTTAGTCTGCATATAAGATTTGGTCAAAGTCACATTTTATAAAGTTTGACTAACTTTATAGAAAAAATATCAACATTTACAATACAAAAGTTGTATGTTATGAAAATTAATTTCATCATGCATCTAATAATATTGATTTCATAGTGAATGTTGATATATTTTCCTATAAAGCTAGACTTTGGACAAATCTTATATGCAAACTAAAAAGAAACGAAGAAAGTAATAAATAATTTGTGGTTTGATGACTCAAACATAGTACTACTACTACACTTTAGGCCTCTCTGGTTTGTAATTTTTTTTATAGAAATTCTACTGGATAGGACTTCAGGCTTCCTTTGGTTTACAGAAATATTATAGAAATTATAAAGGGTAAAGCTTTTGTAGAAAAATTCTATGTAACCTTTCGGGTTGTAGGAATGAATTCCTATTTTCATGTAAGATAGGAATCAATGCTTCACATTTCACAAGAAAAAAATATTAGTCTAGACTCAATGAATTTTTATTTATCATATGCATGAAATGACATTTATTTCTCTATAAAAATTAAGATACATGCCATCTCACTTTACATGATTTTTATTTCTATCCTATGAACCAAAGGGAGGCTTTAACCTCAGCTTGAACAGAAATGAAGCGGCGGAAAAGGTTAGTGACACACTCCTATTGTTTACCAAACGAACGATGATGGTTGCACCCTTTTTCCTTTGTCTTAGAGGGGCGGCGGAGACGGCGACCGGTGAAAATGTTGATTTTCGACCTGATCAAGTCACATGATGTTTTCTGTGGAATTGGTCTTCCATAGACCGCATGATTTAGAGTATATAGCAAAAATAACTACCACATTATGGGCTATGTCTACAAAAAACTGTCATTTTTTTTCAAAAAACTAGCACAAAAGTGGTTGGTTGTTTCAAAAAACCCTAATGGTTGAGCTGTTAAGTTTTAAGCTAGATTATGACAGCTCGGGCCCACTCGTCGGGTTGACCGTTAGGTTTAAACGTTAGGTTGACCATGGACCGTTATGATAGGTAGGGCTCAAAATATTTTTAAAGAAGCAATCATGTCCCTGTTATAAATTTTTAAAAGCAATTGGGTCCTCGTCCGCGAGCTCGTCGTCGGAGCAGATGTGTTGGTTTCCTGGCGTTGCTTGGCCTTGGCCAGCGGCAAGCAACAGTTGCTCGCATCTGGCGCCGCCCAGGCTGCTGCTCATGGGAGCATCTGGCGTTGCCCGGGCTGCTGGCCACCAGAGCCACCCCGTCGTGTTGCTCACCCGCCGGGCTGCTGGTTGTCGGGGCTCCCCGTGGTGGTTCTAGCCCGCCCGGGTTGTTGACCGCCGGAGCCACCCCGTGGTGCTGCTCACTCGCCCGGGCTACTGACGATGGTGCTCCTCATGGTGTTGTTCGCATGCCAGGGGTATTGCCCGTGAGGGACTTCCCATGGCGCGGGCTGCACAGGGCTGAGCACACGGGCGTGCCTGTGGCGGCCGTTGTCGGTGGCAAGTAGCGGGCGGGACGGAGCTCCAAGGGTTGCTGCCCTGTGGGTGGACACGGGGGAGCTCCAATGGCACCAGCGGTGGCGGAGCTCCAAGGGCAAGCAGCGGCAGCGGCGCAGCCTTGGTGCCGACCATGGTGTGTAAGGTAACGAGAGGGAGAGAAGAAAGAAAAGGGAAAGAAGAGGGAGCTGACATATGTGGGCCCTAAATGTAAATTAACGGTCAAACAAACAGTCAACTAACAGTTTATTTAGGTGCGGATCAAATCTGTCATGAACCGGATCAATTTTAAATAACATAGTCATTTGGTTTTTTTGAGCAGCCAGCCACTTCTGTGGTAGTTTTTTGAAAAATAAAAAAAATGGTAGTTTTTTATAGACATAGCCTGTAATGTGGTTTTTTTTTGGCTATATACTCGCACGATTTGACAGTTTCCCTGGTTCCATCGAAGAGACCCTTTCGGTATCCTTGGTTTTGCGCTGGGCTGGACCGAGCCCAAAAAGAAGCACCAAAGTTGCGCCATCGGTCCGGGTTCTATGCATGCGCATGCGCGCGGTCGAGACCAAAGTACGTTTTCATTTTACTTCAAAAACAAATGTTTTCATTTTACTTGCGGGACGCGCGAGTGTCTATGTTTGGTCCGCTCGCACACGCGAAGTATCTACGAGACCACGTTTGCTACGGCCTCTTCCCATTCTCCCCCCATAGCTTGCCAGGACAAATTTTGCACCTGCGTTGGGTAAAGTGGATGCGAGGTTGGCAAAGGTTAAAATATTTATTTGCTGTACGCCCAATGGCGGATCCAGGATTGGAGCAAGCCCCGGGCCTAATTTTTTTTTTGTCGCGAGATAAAAACTTAACCTCCATCAATCTATAGCTACTTCAAATATGACTCAATTGCACAAAAAAATTAGAATTTAATCCCAATGCTTAAAGATACAACAAAATAGATAAAAAAAAAGATGACAGAAACTACGAATAGTGCGTGCAGTAAAAAGAGTACCAAATCAATTGCTAGCTTCACCAGTGTCTTCCATAACTTGATCAACGGTGGAAGAAGAGCCAACACCTTAGAGAAATGAAAAGCAAAATTTCATAAGAGAAGATATAAATATCAAGTGAAACAATTAACATTGTATAGAGTTGAAAACTTACTACTACGACGAGGTAAAATTCCTTTGTGAGATATATAGTATTGAAAGCGATATATAATAGCATCATCATCAACCTTTGCAAATATTTCTCGCTCAATATTGCACACCATGGAATTGTTCAACCAATCATCGCCCATCTTATTCCTCAACAAATCATAGCAACAGCAATATTCACATTCAAATAAGCACAGCAGCACTTCGATTGGTTCATTCAGGTTTACAACACCATGTACTACGGAATTAACACTAGCTTCTGCAAGCGTGGAACATCTCTACGGAATGCAATGTTTGACATCTCTATGGAACATTCAAATAAGAAATAAGCAGCAGCAATTCAAATGCAATTGAATGTTGAATCTTCAAAAAAATTATCAACAACAAGTCCTCAGTGGGTCAGTCCCGTCAGTCTTGCTGGGCGTGGGCCGGAGCAGAGCAGGAGCAAGGAGAGGCCGGACAGGAGCAGAGGCAGGAGAGCTAGCCGGCACGCACCAGAGTAGCAAGCCAGCAGGGGACCAGGCAGGGCGAGCGGCGGAGGCGCGGAGCAGCAGCCAGCAGCAGGCGAGCGGCGCTGCGGCGGATGGCGCGGACGAGCGGCGGAGCAGGCGAGAGGCGGAGGGAGGGCGGGACCGCGGGAGGGAGTCGCCGGAGCCAATCCTGGCCGGAGCGGAGTCACCGGCGGGCGTTGGCGGCTGCCTTGCCGCACCCAATCGAACGAGAGCACTGGTGCGGGCTAGGCTGAGAGACTGCGAGTCGGGGCGAGGGGGTTCTACCGTCCTGGGCCAGGTATAGTTGGGCTAAGCCCCGGGCCCATTCAAAAACATGCCTAGGTAGTAACTAAAAAAAAGGCCACGCCCCGGGCCTAGGCCCTGGGGGCCTGGGGCCCAGATCCGCCCCGGTACGCCTCATGGCACTCTTCCGTGTCGTGTTAAGCTAGCAAATAGACATGTAAAAGTTTCACCCAGTTGTCTTGTCTGCTCGTCTGGTCCAGAAGACATAAAGCATGTGTTGCTTTTATGCAACAAGGCAAAAGAAGTGTGGAGAAGACTAGGGATGGATGATATTATCGACAGAGCTTGTGAAGTAGATTATGTGGGTGAGACAGTTTTGGAATATCTACTCTCAATGCCAAATCAGGAGTTATGTATTATGGACAATCAAAATATGCGTGAAATGATTGCCATATCAGCCTGGTACTTGTGATGGGAAGACGTAAATTGGTCCATAACGAGGCAACTCAAAACACACAGCAAAATTTCATGGGGATACGTGCTCTTACAGCCAACTTTGCTATTGCCTCCTCGCCAAAGGTTTTCATGAAGAGAGGGTGGTGGTCTTGCCCCCCGACGGGGTTTGTGAAACTTAACATTGATACTTCTTTTAACCATGATTTACTTAGGGGTACGATGGGGCGGTCTTAAGCGACGATAAAGGTAGGTTCATCGCTGGGGGAAATGGTAAGATTGACCGGTGTGCGGATGTACTGATGGCTGAAGCTCTGGCCCTAAAATTCATCCTATCACTGGCGCAGAGGACAAGATGCAACCACATTATTATTAACTCGGATAATACGGAGGTGACCGACACCATGAAGGAATGAGGGTGATCATCGGGAGCAACATCAGCAATTTTTTATGATTGTTTCTATTTAGCTTGTGATTTTTCCATTTCTAGATTTGAGCATTGTATTAGAGAAGTAAATAAAGTAGCTCATGAACTGGTCAAATTGGCTAGATTTTCTTTCATTTTTGAATAGTTTGAAGAGCCAAATAGGGATATTGTACCAATTCTCATAAACGACGTAATGGTTATCTCTAATGAATAATGTTTGACTTTCTTTTAAAAGAAAAGTGGATGCGGGGTTCAACCCCCCCCCCCCAAATCGTTTGATGCCGGCGTGCCAGCCGAGGCGTTCGGCCGGTCCCGTGGCGTGCGTTCGATCAAAACAGATCGCACGTCTGTACACTAACGAAACTCACCGCTTTTTTCTCGTGGGTCCAGCAACCGCTCCTCCGTCGGTCTTATTTTCTCCCACAAATCACTCTCGTCCACTCACGTTTCTTCTTCCTCTGGTTTGCCTAAGCTATCTCCTGCTCTTCCCTGTCTCTCGCGGCCATCTTCTGTTGGGGAACGTTGCAGAAAATTAAAATTTTTCCTACGGTTTCACCAAGATCCATCTATGAGTTCATCTAAGCAACGAGTCAAGGGGAAGAGTTTGCATCTACATACCACTTGTAGATCACGAGCGGAAGCTTGCCAAGGGGATGGTGATGATGGAGTCGTACTCGAACGTGATTCGGGTCACCGATGTCCAAGTGCTGAACGGACAGCACCTCCGCGTTCAACACACGTACGGGACGGGAGACGTCTCCTCCGTCTTGATCCAGCAAGGAGGAAGGAGAGGTTGAGGAAGGCAGCTCCAACGGCAGCACGACGGCGTGGTGTAGTTGGTGCAGCAGTACTCCGACAGAGCTTCGCCAAGCACGTACGGAGGAGGAGAGCTGTTGGGGAGGGGAGGGGCTGCGCCTTGAGTTGTGGTGTATTGCAGCCCTCCCCTCACCCCTCTATATATAGGGGAAGGGGCAAGGGGGGCCGGCCCTCTAGGGGAAACCCTAGGGGGGGCGGCGGCCAAGGGGTGGGGGGCTTGCCCCCCAAGCAAGGGGGGTGTGCCCCTTTTAGGGTTTCCCCCCCAACCCTAGGCGCATGGGCCCAAGGGGGGGGGCGCCAAGCCCACTAGGGGCTGGCTGCTATCCCTACGCAGCCCAAGTGGCCCCCTGGGAGGGGTGGTCCCTCCCGGTGGACCCCCGGAACCTTTCCGGTGGTCCCGGTACAATACCGGTATCACCCCGAAACTTTCCGGTGCCCGTTTAACAACTTCCCATATATAAAACTTTACCTCCGGACCATTCCGGAACTCCTCGTGACGTCCGGGATCTCATCCGGGACTCCGAACAACATTCGGTAATCACATACTTGTCTTCCTGATAACCCTAGCGTCACCGAACCTTAAGTGTGTAGACCCTACGGGTTCGGGAGACATGCAGACATGACTGAGACTCTCCGGTCAATAACCAACAGTGGGATCTGGATACCCATGTTGGCTCCCACATGCTCCTCGATGAAGTCATTGGATGAACCACGATGTCGAGGATTCGATCAAACCCCGTATACAATTCCCTTTGTCAATCGGTACGTTACTTGCCCGAGACTCGATCGTCGGTATCCCAATACCTTGTTCAGTCTCGTTACCGGCAAGTCACTTTACTCGTACCATAATGCATGATCCCGTGGCTAACACCTTGGTCACCTTGAGCTCATTATGATGATGCATTACCGAGTGGGCCCAGAGATACCTCTCCGTCATACGGAGTGACAAATCCCAGTCTCGATCCGCATAAAACAATAGATACTTTCGGAGATACCTGTAGTGCACCTTTATAGTCACCCAGTTACGTTGTGACATTTGATACACCCAAAGCACTCCTACGGTATCCAGGAGTTACACGCTCTCATGGTCAAAGGAAGAGATACTTGACATTGGCAAAGCTCTAGCAAACGAACTACACGATCTTTGTGCTATGCTTAGGACTGGGTCTTGTCCATCACATCATTCTCCTAATGATGTGATCCCGTTATCAACGACATCCAATGTCCATAGCCAGGAAACCATGACTATCTGTTGATCACAACGAGCTAGTCAACTAGAGGCTCACTAGGGACATATTGTGGTCTTTGTATTCACACGTGTATTACGATTTCCGGATAATACAGTTATAGCATGAATAAAAGACAATTATCATGAACATTGAAATATAATAATACTTTTATTATTGCCTCTAGGGCATATTTCCAACAGTCTCCCACTTGCACTAGAGTCACCAATCTAGTTACATTGTGATGAATCGAACACCCATAGAGTTCTGGTGTTGATCATGTTTTGCTCGCGAGAGAGGTTTAGTCAACGGATCTGCGACATTCAGATCCGTATGTACTTTGCAAATTTCTATGTCTCCATCTTGAACATTTTCACGGATGGAGTTGAAACGACGCTTGATGTGCCTGGTCTTCTTGTGAAACCTGGGCTCCTTAGCAAGGGCAATAGCTCCAGTGTTGTCACAGAAGAGTTTGATTGGCCCCGACGCATTGGGTATGACTCCTAGGTCGGTGATGAACTCCTTCACCCAAATAGCTTCATGCGCTGCCTCCGAGGCTGCCATGTACTCCGCTTCACATGTAGATCCCGCCACGACGCTCTGCTTGCAGCTGCACCAGCTTACTGCTCCACCATTCAACATATACACGTATCCGGTTTGTGACTTAGAGTCATCCAGATCTGTGTTGAAGCTAGTGTCGACGTAACCCTTTACGACGAGCTCTTCGTCACCTCCATAAACGAGAAACATGTCCTTTGTCCTTTTCAGGTACTTCAGGATATTCTTGACCGCTGTCCAGTGTTCCTTGCCGGGATTACTCTGGTATCTTGCTACCAAACTTACGGCAAGGTTTACATCAGGTCTGGTACACAGCATGGCATACATAATAGATCCTATGGCTGAAGCATAGGGGATGACACTCATCTCTTCTTTATCTTTTGCCGTGGTCGGTGACTGAGCTGAGCTCAATCTCACACCTTGTAACATAGGCAAGAACCCTTTCTTGGACTCATCCATTTTGAACTTTTTCAAAATCTTATCAAGGTATGTGCTTTGTGAAAGACCTATGAGGCGTCTCGATCTATCTCTATAGATCTTGATGCCTAATATATAAGCAACTTCTCCAAGGTCCTTCATTGAAAAACATTTGTTCAAGTAGGCCTTAATGCTGTCCAGAAATTCTATATTATTTCCCATCAAGAGTATGTCATCCACATATAATATGAGAAATGCTACAGAGCTCCCACTCACTTTCTTGTAAACGCAGGCTTCTCCATAAGTCTGCATAAACCCAAACGCTTTGATCATCTCATCAAAGCGAATATTCCAACTCCGAGATGCTTGCACCAGCCCATAAATGGATCGCTGGAGCTTGCATACTTTGTTAGCGTTCTTAGGATCGACAAAACCTTCTGGCTGCATCATATGCAGCTCTTCCTTAAGATGCCCGTTAAGGAATGCCGTTTTGACGTCCATCTGCCATATCTCATAATCATAGTATGCGGCAATTGCTAACATGATTCGGACGGACTTAAGCTTCGCTACGAGAGAGAAAGTCTCATCGTAGTCAATCCCTTGAACTTGTCGATAACCCTTAGCGACAAGTCGAGCTTTATAGATGGTAACATTGCCATCCGCGTCCGTCTTCTTCTTAAAGATCCATTTGTTTTCTATCGCTCGCCGATCATCGGGCAAGTCAGTCAAAGTCCATACTTTGTTTTCATACATGGATTCTATCTCGGATTTCATGGCTTCTAGCCATTTGTTGGAATCTGGGCCCGCCATCGCTTCTTCATAGTTCGAAGGTTCACCGTTGTCTAACAACATGATTTCCAGGACAGGGTTGCCGTACCACTCTGGTGCGGAACGTGTCCTTGTGGACCTACGAAGTTCAGTAGCAACTTGATCCGAAGTACCTTGATCATCATCATTGGTTTCCTCTTCAGTTGGTGTGGGCATCACAGGAACATTTTCCTGAGCTGCACCACTTTCCCGTTCGAGAGGTAGTACTTCATCGAGTTCTACTTTCCTCCCACTTACTTCTTTCAAGAGAAACTCTTTTTCCAGAAAGCATCCGTTTTTGGCAACAAAGATCTTGCCTTCGGATCTTAAGTAGAAGGTATACCCTACAGTTTCCTTAGGGTATCCTATGAAGACGCATTTTTCCGACTTGGGTTCGAGCTTTTCAGGTTGAAGTTTCTTGACATAAGCATCGCATCCCCAAACTTTTAGAAACGACAGCTTAGGTTTCTTCCCAAACCATAATTCATACGGTGTCGTCTCAACGGATTTAGACGGTGCCCTATTTAAAGTGAATGTAGCTGTCTCTAGAGCGTATCCCCAAAATGATAGCGGTAAATCGGTAAGAGACATCATAGACCGCACCATATCCAATAGAGTGCGATTACGACGTTCGGACACACCGTTTCGCTGAGGTGTTCCAGGCGGCGTGAGTTGTGAAACGATTCCACATTTCCTTAAGTGTGTGCCAAATTCGTGACTTAAATATTTTCCTCCACGATCCGATCGTAGGAACTTTATCTTTCGGTCACGTTGATTCTCCACCTCATTCTGAAATTCCTTGAACTTTTCAAAGGTCTCAGACTTGTGTTTCATTAAGTAGACATACCCATATCTACTTAAGTCATCAGTGAGAGTGAGAACATAACGATATCCTCCGCGAGCCTCAACGCTCATTGGACCGCACACATCGGTATGTATGATTTTCAACAAGTTGGTTGCTCGCTCCATTGTTCCGGAGAACGGAGTCTTGGTCATTTTTCCCATGAGGCATGGTTCGCATGTGTCAAATGACTCATAATCAAGAGACTCTAAAAGTCCATCAGCATGGAGCTTCTTCATGCGCTTCACACCAATGTGACCAAGGTGGCAGTGCCACAAGTATGTGGGACTATCGTTATCAACTTTACATCTTTTGGCATCTACACTATGAACATGTGTAATATTACGCTCGAGATTCATTAAGAATAAACCATTGACCATCGGAGCATGACCATAAAACATATCTCTCATATAAATCGAACAACCATTATTCTCAGACTTAAATGAGTAGCCATCTTGTATTAAACGAGATCCAGATACAATGTTCATGCTCAAACTTGGCACTAAATAACAATTATTAAGGTTCAAAACTAATCCCGTAGGTAAATGTAGAGGCAGCGTGCCGACGGCGATCACATCGACTCTGGAACCATTCTCGACGTGCATCGTCACCTCGTCCTTCGCCAGTCTCCGTTTATTCCGCAGGTCCAGCTGTGAGTTACAAATATGAGCAACGGCACCGGTATCAAATACCCAGGAGTTACTACGAGTACTGGTAAGGTACACATCAATTACATGTATATCAAATATACCTTTGGTGTTGCCGGCCTTCTTATCCGCTAAGTATTTGGGGCAGTTCCGCTTCCAGTGACCCTTCCCCTTGCAATAAAAGCACTCAGTCTCAGGCTTGGGTCATTCTTTGACTTCTTCCCGGCAACTGGCTTACTGGGCGCGGCAACCTCCTTGCCGTCCTTCTTGAAGTTCTTCTTACCCTTGCCCTTTTTGAACTTAGTGGTCTTATTGACCATCAACACTTGATGTTCTTTCTTGATTTCAACCTCTGCTAACTTCAGCATAGAAAATACTTCAGGAATGGTCTTTACCATCCCCTGCATATTGTAGTTCATCACAAAGCTCTTGTAGCTTGGTGGGAGCAACTGAAGGATTCTGTCAATGACTGCCTCATCAGGGAGGTTAATATTCAGCTGGGTCATACGGTTGTGCAACCCAGACATCTTGAGTATGTGCTCACTGACAGAACTATTTTCCTCCATCTTACAACTATAGAACTTGTCGGAGATGTCATATCTCTCGACCCGGGCGTGAGCTTGAAAAACTAGTTTCAACTCTTCGAACATCTCATATGCTCCGTGATGCTCAAAACGCTTTTGGAGCCCCGGTTCTAAGCTGTAAAGCATGCCGCACTGAACGAGGGAGTAATCATCAGCACGAGACTGCCAAGCATTCATAATGTCTTGGTTCTCTGGGACGGGAGCGTCACCTAGCGGTCCTTCTAGGACATATTGTTTCCTGGCAGCTATGAGGATGATCCTCAGGTTCCGGACCCAGTCCGTATAGTTGCTGCCATCATCTTTCAGCTTGGTTTTCTCTAGGAACGCGTTGAAGTTCATGTTGACATGAGCGTTGGCCATTTGATCTACAAGACATATTTGCAAAGGTTTTAGACTAAGTTCATGATAATTAAGTTCTAATAAAATTATGAACTCCCACTTAGATTAGACATCCCTCTAGTCATCTAAGTGTTACACGATCCGAGTCAACTAGCCCATGTCCGATCATCACGTGAGACGGACTAGTCATCGTCGGTGAACATCTTCATGTTGATCGTATCTTCCATACGACTCGTGTTCGACCTTTCGGTCTCCGTGTTCCGAGGCCATGTCTGCACATGCTAGGCTCGTCAAGTTAACCCTAAGTGTTTTCGCTGTGTAAAACTGTCTTACACCCGTTGTATGTGAACGTAAGAATCCATCACACCCGATCATCACGTGGTGCTTAGAAGCGACGAACTGTAGCAACGGTGCACAGTTAGGGGAGAACACTTCTTGAAATTTTGTAAGGGATCATCTTATTTACTACCGTCGTCCTAAGTAAACAAGATGCATAAAACATAATAAACATCACATGCAATTATATAAAGTAGTGACATGATATGGCCAATATCATATAGCTCCTTTGATCTCCATCTTCGGGGCTCCATGATCATCTTGTCACTGGCATGACACCATGATCTCCATCATCATGATCTCCATCATCGTGTCTTTATGAAGTTGTCACGCCAACGACTACTTCTACTTCTATGACTAACGCGTTTAGCAATAAAGTAAAGTAAGTTACATGGCGTTCTTCAATGACACGCAGGTCATACAAAAATAAAGACAACTCCTATGGCTCCTGCCGGTTGTCATACTGATCGACATGCAAGTCGTGAATCCTATTACAAGAACATGATCTCATACATCACAATTCATCATTCATCACAACTTATGGCCATATCACATCACATGATCAATCGCTGCAAAAACAAGTTAGACGTCCTCTAATTGTTGTTGCATCTTTTACGTGGCTGCAATTGGGTTCTAGCAAGAACGTTTTCTTACCTACGAATAACCACAACGTGATTTTATCAACTTCTATTTACCCTTCATAAGGGCCCTTTTCATCGAATCCGCTCCAACTAAAGTGGGAGAGACAGACACTCGCCAGCCACCTTATGCAACTAGTGCATGTTAATCGGTGGAACCGGTTTCACATAAGCGTACGTGTAAGGTTGGTCCGGGACGCTTCATCCCACAATACCGCTGAAGCAAGAAAAGACTAGTAGAGGCAAGCAAGTTGACAAGATCCACGCCCACAACAAAATTGTGTTCTACTCGTGCAAAGAGAACTACGCATAGACCTAGCTCATGATGCCACTGTTGGGGAATGTTGCAGAAAATTAAAATTTTTCCTACGGTTTCACCAAGATCCATCTATGAGTTCATCTAATCAACGAGTCAAGGGGAAGAGTTTGCATCTACATACCACTTGTAGATCACGAGCGGAAGCTTGCCAAGGGGATGGTGATGATGGAGTCGTACTCGAACGTGATTCGGATCACCGATGTCCAAGTGCTGAACGGACAGCACCTCCGCGTTCAACACACGTACGGGACGGGAGACGTCTCCTCCGTCTTGATCCAGCAAGGAGGAAGGAGAGGTTGAGGAAGGCAGCTCCAACGGCAGCACGACGGCGTGGTGTAGTTGGTGCAGCAGTACTCCGACAGAGCTTCGCCAAGCACGTACGGAGGAGGAGAGGTGTTGGGGAGGGGAGGGGCTGCGCCTTGAGTTGTGGTGTATTGCAGCCCTCCCCTCACCCCTCTATATATAGGGGAAGGGGCAAGGGGGGCCAGCCCTCTAGGGGAAACCCTAGGGGGGGCGGCGGCCACGGGGTGGGGGGCTTGCCCCCCAAGCAAGGGGGGTGCGCCCCCTTTAGGGTTTTCCCCCCAACCCTAGGCGCATGGGCCCAAGGGGGGGCGCGCCAAGCCCACTAGGGGTGGCTGCTATCCCTACGCAGCCCAAGTGGCCCCCCAGGAGGGGTGGTCCCTCCCGGTGGACCCCCGGAACCTTTCCGGTGGTCCCGGTACAATACCGGTATCACCCCGAAACTTTCCGGTGCCCGTTTAACAACTTCCCATATATAAAACTTTACCTCCGGACCATTCCGGAACTCCTCGTGACGTCCGGGATCTCATCCGGGACTCCGAACAACATTCGGTAATCACATACTTGTCTTCCTGATAACCCTAGCGTCACCGAACCTTAAGTGTGTAGACCCTACGGGTTCGGGAGACATGCAGACATGACTGAGACTCTCCGATCAATAACCAACAGCGGGATCTGGATACCCATGTTGGCTCCCACATGCTCCTCGATGAAGTCATCGGATGAACCACGATGTCGAGGATTCGATCAAACCCCGTATACAATTCCCTTTGTCAATCGGTACGTTACTTGCCCGAGACTCGATCGTCGGTATCCCAATACCTTGTTCAGTCTCGTTACCGGCTAGTCACTTTACTCGTACCGTAATGCATGATCCCGTGGCCAACACCTTGGTCACCTTGAGCTCATTATGATGATGCATTACCGAGTGGGCCCAGAGATACCTCTCCGTCATATGGAGTGACAAATCCCAGTCTCGATCCGCATAAAACAATAGATACTTTCGGAGATACCTGTAGTGCACCTTTATAGTCACCCAGTTACGTTGTGACGTTTGATACACCCAAAGCACTCCTACGGTATCCAGGAGTTACACGCTCTCATGGTCAAAGGAAGAGATACTTGACATTGGCAAAGCTCTAGCAAACGAACTACACGATCTTTGTGCTATGCTTAGGATTGGGTCTTGTCCATCACATCATTCTCCTAATGATGTGATCCCGTTATCAACGACATCCAATGTCCATAGCCAGGAAACCATGACTATCTGTTGATCACAACGAGCTAGTCAACTAGAGGCTCACTAGGGACATATTGTGGTCTTTGTATTCACACGTGTATTACGATTTCCGGATAATACAGTTATAGCATGAATAAAAGACAATTATCATGAACATTGAAATATAATAATACTTTTATTATTGCCTCTAGGGCATATTTCCAACATCTTCTCCTCCCATGAGCATCGCCAACCATCGACCCAGCACCATACCCTCGTTTTTTCTCTCTCAGCTGCATCTGCAACTGCTCGAGACGACGACTGCCGGAACAGGGGGCGGACCGTGGTGTTGGAGCAGAGTCCGACGATGCTGGAACCAACAGCCATGGTTGCTACAACCAGCAGCTACCGGAGGTGGAGGCGGCGACAAGTGCCAGACATCCGGCGTGTTTTTTTGCTGGAACCACGAAGGCTTTTTGTTGGAACCAGCTCTAATTTTTGCTACCATCGTCTTTGATTTTTTTTGTTGGAACCTACCCAGATTCTGCTACTATGGTTGTTTTTTGCTGGAGCTAGTGTACCAATTTATTACCACCATCTTTGTTTTTTGCTGGAACTAACAAAAATTTGTTGCTTTGCTTTTTTGTTGGAACCTTGTGTATCACTTTTTGCTACAATAGTTTTGGGTTTTGCTACTACCGACGCTCTCATTTGCTACATCCTTTTTCATGAGGTTACCGAGGATCGTGACCATGTTTTTCTTGCTGCAACCGTTGTTGATTTTTGCTACTACAGGCGAAGCCCCGAGCTGGGACCAGAAAGCTTCCATCCGCATGATTTTTTGCTACAATTTAAGCTGCATCCGGCTGTTAGGTTTCCTCGATGGCGGCGAGTTTTTTGCTTACCGGCGAGCTGCGTCGGCGTTCGGCGACGGCGAGTTGCGTCGGTGTGCGTAGTTGCAATCTCATCTTGATTGGGGCGACAAAACCTGCAAGCGGGAGACAGCTTGGGGCGATGAGCAAGCGGTGAGGTCGTCGGCGAGGGCCGCGACCGGCGACAAGGACGGCCGGCGAGGGCCGCGACCCGTGACGAGGACGGCCGGCAAGGGCGATGTCCGTAGAGCGTGTGCCCCGGCAAGATGAAGGGATAGAGGAGATGCAGGAGGATCTTTCGTATGGGCGTGAAGGTGCGATGCATCGGACGGTTAGAATCCACGAAATCGTACAGCTGCGGGCCGACCGGCCGAAATTTAGGCCGGCGCGCCGGCGCACCGACCTAATTAAAAAGAGCAGGCGATAATTTTACTGCGTCTGTCGGCATGTCCTCGCAGTCGCAGGTGGCACCGCCACGCGCACAGCTCTATCCTTGGATCGACTGGGAGTCTGGGACAGTAGTCATCGCGTACTTACGGACGGCGCGGTGCCTTGCTAGCTGGACGGCCGTACGGCGTCGACGACAGCGGATCCACTAGCGTGTTTAAATACTGTTTGCGACACGGTGACGCTGCCGCGTCGGTGCCGCCGTGGCGGCCCATTCATCTACGAGTTTGGCACCGCGCGGAAAGAAACCTCCTGTCCTGCGTACCGTCTAGTACAAACTTGCATCGAGTCGCTGACGGAAGCACGCGGCGATGTGGTCGATCCCGCCATTGCCGACGAGCAGCCGGGCAATCAATGTGTCCACATTGCCCTCGCCCATTAGCCCTGGCCACTTTTCTGCATCCGACCCCTAGCTTGCTTTTTTCTTTTTATTTTCTCTTTTTTGCGAAAAAGCTTGCTATTTTCTTCTCGAATGAGGCAAAGTTCAATCGCTTTAGCTATATGTGAGGCGGCTGAGATTTTAATTTCAGTCACTCAATTTTGTGGCCGTTGATTCAAGTGCTTTGTGATACTAGTCAATGTGTATGTGCAATGCATGTTAATTTGAATGAGCGCTTGCATTTGTATTGTGTTCAAAAAACGTGCAATGCACGTTAATTTGGAAGTATATTAAGTGCATATGGATATTAAGTATGATATTATTTGTGTGTTATTATTGATTAGCACTATATTTGACATGAAATTAACTGCATGCTAAATGTGTTGAGCGCTCGACATTGAAGCAGTCTAAGTCGTTGGATTGACATGATTTGATAGCCGGGATTATTTGGATCTTTCCCTTTGAGTTTTTTTTATATTGGTATAGATATATATATAGATGTGTGGGAGGTCACCATGGATGTGACTGGCCATATTATTTCTTCGGTTGATTTTCCCTTTCCTTGTCAATCTTGCTAAATTTCAGTCGACCGACACTTCATTATGTCTCAATCGATGATATATTCGTGAGGTCTCACATTAATCCCTACAATTTTTTCTTTTTAGGTTATTTCCTTTTCTTTCTTAAATGTATGTCACTTGACTAAGACTTGATTAAATCTTAGTCGGTTGAGACCTAGCCACATTCTTCCTTGTTGAGTGCATGACGCAGCCTACATGCATGCGTGTCTCCGGTTGGTGACTCTTGCACACACATGCATTGATGGAATGCATGCCAATTTTAGTGTGTGTGCACGCTTTTCCCCCTTTGTTTTGCGGGTGAAAAAAGGGAAATGTTTTTTGCTTTTGTTTTAACTAAATGGTGCCCCACGTTTTGCTGTGGTAGCTTTGTTAAAGAAATGCATAAATAGTTGACAAAAAAACTAAATCTAATGAAAACGAGCTATAATATTGAATATTAATAAAAAAAGTGTATAGAAAACCTTTTGAATTACAGATAAAAATGTCATTTTGAACAAATATATGAAGGATGACTAACATGCATGTATGTTGTGGCAGTCTTATATGCATAGAGTAATGCAAAAATAATTATAATTTATAAGTTAATGCATGGCTTGCTTATGTGGTATACTTAATGCATGGCTTAGTGGGAGAGAAGTCTTACTGTTAAAAATGTCATTTCGAGAAAAATATTAAGGATGACTAACATGCATGTATGTTGTGGCAGTGTTATATGCATAGAGTAATGCAAAAATAATTATAATTTATAAGTTAATGCACGACTTGCTTATGTGGTATACTTAATGCATGGCTTAGTGGGTGAGAAGTCTTACTGTTAAAAATGTCCTTTCGACTAAAAATATTACGGATGACTAACATGCATGTATGTTGTGGCAGTGTTATATGCATAGAGTAATGCAAAAATAATTATAATTTATAAGTTAATGCATGGCTTGCTTATGTGGTATACTTAATGCATGGCTTAGTGGATGAGAAGTCTTACTGTTAAAAATGTCATTTCAAATAAAAATATTAAGGATGACTAACATGCATGTATAATGTGACAACGGTACATGCATAGACTAATGCAAATATAATTGCAACTTATAAGTTAAATGCATAGCTTGCTTATGTGGTAGACATAATGCATGGTTTAGTGGGAATGAAGACTTAAATGCATGGCTTAGTGGAGATGTTGAGGTGGACACTTTGTATGTTGAGGGAATTGGGTTGAATTTTTTTAAGAATATAGGATGCCCATGTTAGCTTTTGTTTTTCCCCATTTCATCTTTTTTCAAAATTCCATTTTTACTTTATGTGTTTTCGAATGTTGAATGTGTGTAAATGTATACACGTAAGTACTATGTGCGCATTATACCAGAGTGTAAAAAAATCACTATTAGTAGTAAGATGCCCGTGCTACGCTATAGAACCACATGAAAGTAGAGCCAAAAGTAATTTAGCCACATTCAGTTATTCAAAAAATTCAATCAAGATCTTCTAAACTTAAACAAAAAAACAACCGGGTATTTGTTTTCTTATTACTAATGAACATTTGTACTCATGCTACCATATAGAGCGCTGTTTACTTTGCAAGGTAGGTGAAAAACACTAACGATATGTTTTCTTGTTGCATATCAGATCATCATTTTATCTTGTCCTATGTTTCTAATGCCAAAGTTTAGAACTGTAGCATGTTTGAATAAACATTTGAGATCTCTTCACATCTATTGTATCCCATTTAAAATGATATGCCTCATTAACACAGTATTCAAAAAGCCAGACTTATAGATTTGAGCGGATTTAAAATCAACATAAGCCAAATGTTTGAATGTAGTTGAAAGTACCCGAGGATGTGTAAATGAGATAATAAGCGGAGTTTTGTAAAAATATCAAAGATTCGGTGTCCAATATAATATTTCACATCATTTGCTGCCATAGGTTGCACAGGAAGATTGATAAAATATGCAACGAGAAAAAAAAGACATGAAGCAGGTTAATGCAAGGCGTCAGCTAATAAGTACAGATTATTAGTCCATAGATGAAAATTTCCGTCAAGAGTTCATGGCAAATGTTCAACGTATGCAACCGACAAGAGTCAATGAACCATTCAAAGATTGTAAACATTACTCCCTCCGTCCCATAATATAAGAGCATCTTTTACACGGCAAGAGCAAGAGGAAGTATTTGTTTTGGAGGAGCCCACTTTCAGCTACTGTACCTATCCAGTATGTCTAGTGTGGTCATGCTACTCCATGGTGACAAAATCATTAACATTTTTTGTATTCAAAAACATTTACTGAACAGTTTTTTAATTCATCTATATTTTTCACATATATCATTTAAAATTTGGAATATTTTATGAAACGGGGAACAGTTTTTAATTCGCAAACATTTTTTAAAATTCACAAACATTTTTCCAAATTTGTGAACTTCTATGAAATCCATGATTTGATTTTTGAATTCACGGACAGTTTTGAAAAACCACGAACGTTTATGAATTCGTTAACATGTCTCTATTCTGCACGAACGTTTATGAACAGTTTTTTAATTCATGTATATTTTTCACATATATTATTTAAAATTTGGAATATTTTGTGAAACAGGTAACAGTTTTTGATTCGCAAACATTTTTTAAAATCCACGGACATTTTTCCAAATTTGTGAACTTCTATGAAATCCATGATTTGATTTTTGAATTCACGGACAGTTTTGAAAATCCACGAAAGTTTATGAATTCGTTAACATGTCTCTATTCTGTACGAACGTTTTCATAATTCAGAATATTTATAAAAAATTATGTATGTTTTTATTTTTCCTTTGCTTATGTTATTTCCCTATTTTCTTTGTATATGATCTGAGCCTCTAAGGCACAACTCAGCCGGACGGCCAGCCCAGAAGCGAGCGCCGCGTGTTTCTTCGGCGCAAAAAACCTATTGGATGCTCGCTGTGGCAAAGTGTCAGAGCGCCGCACAGGTATCGACAGAGGCGGGCCAGCCCATTTAAAACACAAGCTGCGTTGCATCGATCCTGGTTTTACGAACCTTCTGAAAAGTTCCAGCCGGTTTTTCTGTTTCTGTTTCGGTTTCCTTTTTTGATGTTTCTTTTTCTTTTCCATTCTTTTTAGTATTTATCTTTTATTTTCCATCCTTTAACCATTTTTATTCTATTTTAAACCTTTTCTTTTCTTTTAGCTCCTTTTTCATTTTATTTTCATTTTCAAGTTTAATTTTCTTTTTCAACCCATTTTCAGAAATTTATAAATGTGTCCATTTTTTGACTTTGTACATATTTTTAAAATGTTCCTATTTTGCAATTTTTTTATGAAATTCCAGAAGAATTAGGATTTAAAATATTTCTTCGCTTCTTATAAAAAAATGTTTCAAAAGTTTCTATATAGAATTTGAAATTTTAAAAGTTTCGCGTTTTAAAAAAATCAGAAAATGTTCCCAGTTGCAAAATTTGTTCACAAATTAAAAAAATGTTCATGTTTTGAAAATATATTTGCATATTCAAAAAATGTTTGGAATTTCAATAAATGTTCCTACTTTCAAAATTTGTGCACAAATTTTAGAAATGTTCATATTTTGAAAATATATTTTGCAAATTCAAAAAAAATTCGGGAATTTCGATAAATGTTCCCGCTTTCAAATGTTTCCGAACAATTTTTTAAAATTTCATGTTTTGGAAATGTTTGGAACCCACTTTCAAAATTTGTTCAAAAAGTTAAAAAATATACATATTCCCAAACAATTTTTAAAAGTATACCTACTTTCAAATTTTGTGCACATACAAACATGAACATTTGTCGCAAATTCAAAAAAATGTTCCAACTTTCCAAATTTATAAAAAAGATCCATGTTTTCAAATTTTGTTTGAAAATTCCAAAAATGTTCGTATTTTGGAAAAATTGTTCACAATTTCGAAAAAATTCATGTTTTATAGAAAATGTTTGCTTATTTTTTAAATTTGTTCATAATTTCAACTAATGTACTGTTTTTTTAAAAAAAATCCTTTTTCATTTATTTTGAGATTCCCAAAAATGTCGCTTGTTCATAAAAAGTTTTGAGTTTTTAATTTTGTTTGCAATTTTGAAAATTCAATTTATTTTTTTTGCGAGAAAAAAAAAGAAATTCACGTTCAAAATTTCAATAAAGTGAAATCTACTGCTGCTTTTTTTGAGGATAAATCTACTGCTGCTTATAGTTCATACTGAAGGGGCTGCCATTTGAGACGTTGATACGCTAGAGTTACAGTGGCTAGCGGCCATGATCAGTAGCAGGAGGGCGAACGTTCAACTTTGGGCCACTGTTGTCCATTTCTTCATGTGTTGTGCTTTCAACCTAACACAAGAACTTTCGTATTGCAGCGGCTGGCACAACACACAGAAAACTAAGAAGTCAGGGGTTCGAATCGCAGCGGCAGCGCTCTTAGTTTTTGTCGCTTTTCCATTTTCCAGCACGCGAACGTCAAATGCGGCGGCCCAGGCGAGCCACCCCCTGTGTGAAGTATCAACTCTTTGACACAAAGAGCGTCACATAGGATCTCCCGTTTGGCGCACCCCTATTTCTCACTTTTTTTTTGAGGAAACCCCTATTTTTCACTTCAACCGACAAGGGGGCAGCCCACGCGTGGGCCGGCCCAGCGCGAGCGAGGCCACAGCCTGTTTTTCTGTCTTTTTTTATGTTTTCTGGTTACATTTTTTTGTACTTTTGTTTATACTTGAAAATATTACAAAAAACTCTATAAAAATAATTGGAAAATGTTGAATAGGTATTTAAAAAATGTTGAACAAGTATATGAAAAATGTTATCAAGCATTCAAAAAAATGTTGAATAAGTATTTGAAAAATGTTGAACAAGTATTTTAAAAAGTTTAATATAGCATTCAGAGAAACGTTGAACAAGTATTTTAAAAATGCTGATCAAGCATTCGAAGAATGTTGAACAAGTATTGAAAAAATGTTAAACAAGTATTTAAAAATGTTAATCAAGCATTTAAAAAAAATGTTGAACAAATTTTTGAAGAAATGTTGAAAACTTATTTTTAAAATTTTAATCAAGCGTTTAAAAAGTGTTGAACATGTATTTGAAAAATTGCAAACATGGATTTTAAAAATTATTCAAGCATTCGAAAAATATTGAAAATATGTTTAAAAAATGTTGAACAAGTATTTGAAAAAATGTTGATTATGTATATAAAATTATTGAATAAGTGTTTGAATTTTTTTGAACAAATACTTGAAAAGTGTTGAAGAAGTATTTGAAAAAATGTTCATCATGTACATGAGGATGTAGAATGAAAAACAAAAAGAAATAAGAAAACGCAAAAAATGAAAACCGAAAAATATAAATAAAAAATGGAGATAAAAAATGAAACCCAAACAAAAAATGGAGAAGAAAAAAAACGAAGAAACAAAATAAAAAAATGGAAAAAAGCGTTGAACTTCTAATAGGTCATGCCTTACCTATTGTACACTAGTAATAAAGTACGTGCACTGCACGTTTATATTAGGTAGGATATTAGTTGCACGTTATATTAGATAAGATATATCTATTGCATGTTGGTATTTGGTAAGATATCAATTACTTTTTTTTGCGGGAATGTTAGGATATTAATTACGTGACAGATTTCATGAGATAGCGTTGAGTCAAAACGTGTTTATAACCAATGGCAGTGGTGAGTAATTAGAGCGTTAAACGTGTTTGGTGCTCAACATTGGAGCGATTTGAACCGCTAGATATCATGATTTGACGGTCGAGATGGTTTGGATCTGCCAGTTTGGGTCTTTTTATATTGGTATAGATATAGATGGAGCCGAGCCTAGCATAGTGGTTAATGATGCCATCGGGCAACGAGGAGATCGCGGGATTGATCCGTCCCACGCGCACTGATTTTTAACTTGCCTTTTTCTGAAAACTAGTAAGCATGCACGTGCAACGCACGTCTATATAAATATTACAACCAGATTTGTGAGGCTATTTGTGGAGGTTCGTGCTCAAAGAAGATAAGGCAGACGTGTCAGTCATGGAAGTTTGTTCTCGAGAAAGAAAAGGCCCCCATGTCCCTTGCTCGAGTGACATGAGTGGCGACCCTAGCGCCCCCCTTCCTTCCCTCCTATCTTCCTCGTTTTCCTTCCCTCTATCTTCCTCGTTGTCATTGGAGGAAACTGTTGGGCAAATTGGTGTATGTGGTGAATTTGATATGTCGTAAAACATAGTAAGGGCCAACATGTAATGTGGATCAACATTTTACAACGTGTGGTACAATCTCTCTGTTTCATATAACAAAACCTGATAAGTCTGTTCGGTTGTAAACATGAAGATGCTTTCAAGACACTCTCCATTGGCACCATTTTCTTCAAATGCTTGGTGATAACTAGCAAGGTTTATCCCTTCCAACCGTAACCCCACACCCCACATCCTGCAAGTGAACAACTACTTTATCAAGACAACAAAGAGTATTTTGAATTATAAGCAGCAATCTAGAGCTTGCACTATTATAATTCTCTTGCTTGAAAATGATCTATGTTGATCTAAGTGAAGAAAGGAAATAGAATAGCTCGTTTGAATAAAAATAGCAGAGCACCATTGTTTTTTGCAATTCCAGAGTGTTATTTCTTGAAATCTTGAAAATGCTTCTATTGCACATTAACAACATTGGACAATTCGTCATAAAAATGCATTATTCAAAAGAGAATGATTCAGTTCCATACAATCCTATACTGAAAAAATGCACTCTTTCGACTCATTTCCAAACCATACTGGGTAACATGAACATTTCAGTTAAAGAGTTACCACACCTTTCTCATTTGAAAATGTATCTCTTGATTCAGTATCACCACCGAGGCACCCACCATTTATACTGGATTTTTTTTAGTACCTATGAATAATGTAAACATGATATTGCTAGGGAGTTGGAGGGCTTAATGCGATATCTCATATGCCGCAGTACCTAGCCCTGATCCTAGTAAAGAGGGGGGGGGTCAAATTAGGCATTTCAATTAAAGAGTTACCACACCTTTCTCATTAGAAGCTATATCTCTTGATTCAGTATCACCACCGAGGCATCCATCGTTTATACCAAATTTTTTGTAGTACCTACGAATAATGTAAACATAATTTTGCTAGAGAGTTGGAGGGCTTAATGCGATATCTCAAATGCCACAATACCTAGCCCTGAACCTAGCAAAGAGGAGACAAAGAAGGCATCACACACTCAGAACCTCCTCCATTACACCACGTGTGCATTTTTAAAGAAACTCATGTGTGTGAAATATAGGAGTGTGCAAGTTTTAAGGGGAGTGTGCAAGTTTTAAGGGCAGAACTGGCACCAGCATGTTTGATTCAAACTTGGAAAACAATAAAACTTAGCCTACAATGGACACCATCAAACAATTTCCAGAAAGGACAGTTAGAATTGTTTTTCATCTTCACTATTACAGGAACAATGATTCCGAACTGAGGAGGTGGAGGGAGAGGGATTTGCATTACCATATTCTAAAGCCTAGCGCGATATGGCAGAGGAATGATTGAAAGTCATGGATCGAGGATAATCCTAATCCACTGTCAGTAGAATGTAGTGTACTGTAGAAAGCCCAAACTTACTGAGGCAAATCGCCTAAAGGCAAATGAAACTCACCATGGGATGGAAGTTCCTCATCATTTGCCGACCTACGGCGAGGGAGGAGTGAGCAGATGGCGGCGTGTTCATACTTGTGGTGCATCCGATTCTGTGGTGAGCAGTTATGTTTGGCACGCTGATGAATGACACAAATTGTGGTGGTGACCATCCAGCTAGGTCCGTGGACGTCAGGCCAAGACATTGAAGCCCTCGTCCACCTGACAACATAACAAATAAAGATTTTCAGTTCAGTTGTTGATCTCGATTCTCGACAGGTGAGTATGATACTTGTATTAACACTTGAATGGCACCTATTTGTTTAATGTAAGGATAAACACACTTTACTTCTCCAACCATATCACTCGATAGAGTAAGAAAAGAAAAAAGCAAAAAATACAGTACACTCAGTAGAAAGTAGTGAAAAAAAGCTGGTACAAAACCTTGTGAATTACAGTAGCTTCACAGTCGTAGCCATAAGAGAACAGAGGGAGTAGATGGCCACACGGACGAAAAAACAACAAACACCAGCAGCACTACAACCCAAATCTGAGCCAAACCGGGCCACCTGAGGGCCATGCGGCAAGAGATCACCTATGAGATAAACACGATGGTTGACAAATATGCATATTGGTAATGAAAATCATGACATGGCATCAGGCAAATCAACGCATATAAATTGGGCAGCTTGCTTTCATAATGATGTTTGACTCTACTTATAAATGGAGAACTACCATTCATTGAGGTGTACATATCAAGCTATAGCATGATTTTAGTTAAATCGAAGACGACGAATTTTGCCTCACGTGAACAAGCATCCCTTAGTAGCGATACTCATCATAGATGCCGCCACATAGCCCAGCTCACAAAGAGCTGCAAGATGGAAAAAATAATGGATTAGTTATGGTACTCAACAATCCTTGACTCAAATAAAATATATAGTTCACACCTTATTATCCATTGCTCCATAAATCAGGCTACGCACACAATTTCAGTTTACACAAACCCATATACATCAACGGATTAATCAAACTTCACTAATAGGCAGAATATCTAAATAGCAAGGTATTACTCCCTCCGTTCGGAATTACTTGTCGCAGAAATGGATGTATCTAGACGTATATTAGATCTAGATACATCCACTTCCGAGACAAATAATTCCGAACGGAGGGAGTATGTGTGAACCATAGCACACATCCTGTAATTCAGTCTTTAAAGATGCATCGAATCAGTCTAAACTTTTAAGTACACAGCCTTATAAAATTTCAGTTCTAATATCATTTACATTTGTTCACGAGGAAAACACATCAAAAGCAGTTTATAAGTACCTATCAGATTTACACCAAGTGGTTAAGTGGATATAACAAAATTCCGAATTATATAAGTTGTCACCTGCCACTTGCATTGCAAACTTTTTGCCGACATCCAAAACGTACAGGCATCAGCTAGAGCAAGAACTTACAAGAAGCAGGTACAACAAGCAGCGCCAGTAGAAACAGAGCAAGCAGCGCTGCCTAGCCACCTCGCCGCCTCCAAGCTAGACTCGAGGCCAGTGCACACACGCGCACTGCATCTGTCGACGGGGCAAAGCAAAGCACGGTGCAGAATTGCACCATAATTTTACGTCCCATAAATTTCGTCTTATTTTCAGACATAAAAAGTGGACGTAATAAATATGTAATCGTTTCTGTAAGAAAACCACACTGCTTCAGACTGAAAACCACACTCATGAGACGGGCAAACGAACTGCATGATTTCTTTTCTGTGAGATGGAAAAAATTTCACACAGAGAAGTGGAATGCGGTTCATATCGGGCATAAGTGAACCGCAACAATATCGAGAAGTGAACCGCATTATTTTTCCATCATTTCCGTAACAATTTTCATGCACTTCACTTTTTTTAGAGTAAGTGAACCACATGTGTGTTTTTACCGTTCGCTAACTTTTTTTTGCGCTTCACATCGAGCATAAGTGAACCGCAACACCATTGAAAGTCAATTGCATTACTCTTTTGGTCATTTTCGCTAACATTCTGCACTTCACATTGGACAAAGTGAATCACAATACTATCAAAAGTGAACCGCATTACATTTTTTTGAACCGCACACTTCATCAATCTAAAACTCAAAGTGCAGTGCGCAAGACCTTTTCTTTCTTCCAAACAAATAAATCGAACGACATTGCACCAGACATTTTTTCTTCAAAACAAAATAAAGTGAACGACATGCCCACGCCCTTGGGACTGCACGCACAAAGCCAACCATGGTGCTCCAAGTGAATGGCATGCCCACGCCATGAGGATAACACGCACACGCCATCCATGGTACTCCAAGCCACTTGAGATACAACAGGAAACTAGCCCATCACAACACCACATCGAAGACATTGGACGAACTGTAATTTTTGTGCCCAGCAAATTCTGAAAAAGCAAAAAAAACCTGAACTACATTGTAACACCGGGCAACTGATACCTCGCCAGTGTATCTATAATTTTTGATTGTTCCATGCTATTATATTAACCATCTTGGATGTTTTATATGCCTTTATATGCTATTATATATATTTTTGACACTAACCTATTAACCTAGAGCTCAGTGCCAATTTCCGTTTTTTTCCTTCTTTTTGAGTTTTGCAAAAAAGGGATATCAAACAGGGTCCAAATGAGATGAAAATTTATGGTGATTTTTTATAGACAAGAAGAAGCCCCCGAAGCACAAGAGTTGGGCCAGAAAAATCCCGAGTCAACAACAAGGGTGGATGGCGCGCCCCCTGCCTTGTCGCTGACTCGTGGACACCCCTGACGTGAAACTGACGCCAAAAATTTCTATAAATCCATAAACCCCCAGAAAGAAATCTAGATCGGGAGTTCCGCCGCCGCAAGCCTCTGTAGCCACGAAAAACCAATCTGGAGCCCGTTCGGACACCCTGCTGAAGGGGGAAACCATCACCAGTGGCCATCTTCATCATCTCGACAGTCTCCATGACGAGGAGGGAGTAGTTCACCCTCGGGGCTGAGGGTATGTACTAGTAGCTATGTGTTTGATCTCTCTCTTGTGTTCTTGATTTGGCACGATCTTGGTGTACCGCAATCTTTGTTACTGTAGTTGGATTATATGGTGTTTCTCCCCCTCTACGTTCTTGTGATGAATTGAGTTTTACCTTTGAGGTTTCACTATTATCGGATTGAATATTATTATGGATTTGAGATGTATGTCTTGCGTGGGATACCCGTGGTGACAATGGGGTGTTCTATTGATTCACTTGATGTATGTTTTGGCACTCAACTCGCTGATTTCCGAGGTGACATTGGGTAATCTATGCATAGGGGTTGATGCACGTTTTCGTCCTTGTTTCTCCGGTAGGAATCTTGGGGCACTCTTTGAGATTCTTTGTGTTGGATTGAATATTATGAATCTGAAGTTGTTTGATGCATATCGTATAATTGACCCACAGATACTTGTGGTGACATTGGAGTATCTAGGTGACGTTAGGGTTTGATTGATGTGTGTCATATGGTGTTATTTTACTATGAACTCTAGGGTTGTTTGTGACACTTATAGGAATAGCCAAATGGATTGACCAGAAAGAATAACTTTGAGGTGGTTTCTTACCCTACAAGCAATTTGATCTTATGTTCTCCACGATAGGAACTTTGGAGTGACTTTTGTCGCACGTTGAGGGATTGCCATATGATCTAATTATGTTATCATTGTTGTGAGAACTTGCACTAGTGAAAGTATGAACCACAGGCCTTGTTTTCAAGTATTGCAATACCGTTTTCTCTCACTTTTGTCACTTGCTACCTTGCTGTTTTTATATTTTCAGATTACGAAAACATATATCTACTATCCATATTACACTTGTATCACCATCTCTTCGCCGAACTAGTGCACCTATACAATTTACCATTGTATTGGGTGTGTTGGGGACACAAGAGACTCTTTGTTATTTGGTTGCAGGGTTGTTTGAGAGAGACCATCTTCATCCTACGCCTCCCATAGATTGATAAACCTTAGTTCATCCACTTGAGAGAAATTTGCTACTGTCCTACAAAACTCTGCACTTGGAGGCCCAACACGAGTCTACAAGAAGAAGGTTGCGTATTAGACATCAGCAACCGAACCCCGACAGGAAGCAGGGCGAACTGCACCCGTGTGGGCCATCGTCAAGAGGGATCCTCCTGCGTTCCTCGTTGGAGAGAGCGTGGTTAGAGGTAGGCGGTGGCGATGTAGGGGCCGGAGAGCCGGGGGGGGGGGGGCTTGCAGGTTGGGTGAAGCAGATGAGCCCAGATCAAGCGGATCCATGGAGATGGGGTGTTGGGTGCATCGGGGCTCCGAGAAGTAGTGGGTCGCCGGAGTAGGAGGCAGTGGTAGCCGACCACGCAACGCTCTGGTTTGGTGCGGTGGAGGCTCGGCACAGAGGATCCCGCCGGAACCCCTCGACAATCAAAGAGCCTGATCTGGCGAGGGAAGGGGAGGTGGGGCGCCGGAGATCCCCGTGGTCGTCGGAGGAGAGCCCCGTGGCCGGATCCATGTTCAGGGACGGCCGAATCCGCTCCTGGGAGGCTGACAGGGCGCTGGGCGCCGAAGTGAGTGGGAGAAGTCGGCGGCAGTCGGTAGGATCTAGGGGCGTGCTACCTCTTGAGCATGCGTTGGTTTTCCCTTGAAGAGGAAAGGGTGATGCAGCAAAGTAGCGTAAGTACTTCCCTCGGTTTTTGAGGACCAAGGTATCAATCCAGTAGGAGGTTACACTCAAATCCCTCGTACCTACACAAAGAAATAAGAACCTTGCAACCAACGCGATAAAGGAGTTGTCAATCCCTTCACGACCACTTGCAAAAGTGAGATCTGATAGAGATAATAAGATATTTTTTTGGCATTTTTATGATATAGATTGAAAAGTAAAGATTGCAAAATGAAATAGATCGGAAACTTATATGATGGAAAATAGACCCGGGGGACATATGTTTCACTAGTGGCTTCTCTCAAGATAGCATAAGTATTACGGTGGGTGAACAAATTACTGTCGAGCAATTGATAGAAAAGTGCATAGTTATGAGAATATCTAGGCATGATCATGTATATAGGCATCACGTCCTCGACAAGTAGATCGAAACGATTCTGCATCTACTACTATTACTCCACACATCGACCGCTATCCAGCATGCATCTAGAGTATTAAGTTCATAAGAACAGAGTAACGCATAAGGCAAGATGTCATGATGTAGAGGGATAAACTCAAGCAATATGATATAAACCCCATCTTTTTATCCTCGATGGAAACAATACAATACATGCCTTGCTGCCCCTGCTGTCACTGGGAAAGGACACCGCAAGATTGAACCCAAAGCTAAGCACTTCTCCCATTGCAAGAAAGATCAATCTAGTAGGCCAAACCAAACTGATAATTCAAAGAGACTTGCAAAGATAAGAAATCATACATAAAAGAATTCAGAGGAGATTCAAATATTGTTGATAGATAATCTTGATCATAAACCCACAATTCATCGGATCTCGACAAACACACCACAAAAAGTATTACATCAAATAGATCTCCAAGAAGATTGAGGAGAACTTTATATTGAGATCTGATACGTCCATTTTGCGTCATGCTTTTATATCAATATTTATTGCATTATGGGCTACTATTACACATTATATATCAATACTTATGGCTATTCTCTCTTATTTTATAAGGTTTACCATGAAGAGGGGGAATGCCGGTAGCTGAAATTCTGGCTGGAAAAGGAGCAAACATTGGAAACCTATTATGCACTGCTCCAAAAGACCTGAAACTCCACGAAACTTATTTTTGGATTTATTAAGAACTATTGAGCGAAAGAAACACCTCAGGGGGCCCACACCCTAGCCAGGAGGGTGGGGGGCGCGCCCCCTGTCTCCTGGGCCCCCTGGTGCCCCCCGGTGTCCATCTTCCGCTATATGAAGGCTTTTACCCTGGAAAAAATCATGGGCAATCTTATGGGACGAAACTCTGTCGCCACGAGGCGGAACCTTGGCGGAACCAATCTAGAGCTCTAGCAGAGCTGTTCTGCCGGGGACACTTCCTTCCGGGAGGGGGAAATCATCACCATCGTCATCACCAATGATCCTCTAATCGGGAGGGGGTCAATCTCCATCAACATCTTCACCAGCACCATCTCCTCTCAAACCCTAGTTCATCTCTTGTATCCAATCTTGTATCCAAAACCACAAATTGGTACCTGTGGGTTGCTAGTAGTGTTGATTACTCCTTGTAGTTGATACTTATTGGTTTACTTGGTGGAAGATCATATGTTCAGATCCTTAATGCATATTATTAGTCCTCTGATTATGAACATGAATATTCTTTGTGAGTAGTTACGTTTGTTCCTGAGGACATGGGTGAAGTCTTGCTATTAGTAGTCATGTGAATTTGGTATTCGTTCGATATTTTGATGAGATGTATGTTGTCTTTCCTCTAGTGGTGTTATGTGAACGTAAACTACATGACACTTCACCATTATTGGGCCTAGAGGAAGGCATTGGGAAGTAATAAGTAGATGATGGTTTGCTAGAGTGACAGAAGCTTAAACCCTAGTTTATGCATTGCTTTGTTAGGGGCTGATTTGGATCCATATGTTTAATGTTGTGGTTAGGTTTACCTTAATACTTTTGTTGTAGTTGTGGATGCTTGCAATAGGGGTTAATCATAAGTGCGATGCTTGTCCAAGTAAGGGCAGTACCCAAGCACCGGTCCACCCACATATCAAATTATCAAAGTACCGAACGCGAATCATATGAACGTGATGAAACTAGCTTGACGATAATTCCTATGTGTCCTCGGGAGCGCTTTTCTCATTATAAGAAATTGTCCAGGCTTATCCTTTGCTACAAAAAGGATTGGGCCACCTTGATGCACTTTATTTACTTTCATTGCTTGTTACTCGTTACAATTTATCTTATCACAAAACTATCTATTACCTACAATTTGAGTGCTTGCAGAGAAAACCTTACTGAAAACCGCTTGCCATTTGCTTCTGCTCCTCGTTGGGTTCGACACTCTTACTTATCGAAAGGACTACGATAGATCCCCTACACTTGTGGGTCATCAAGACTATTTTCTGGCGCTGTTGCCGGGGAGTGTAGCGCTTTTGGTGAGTGGAACTTGGTAAAGAAACATTTATATAGTGTGCTAAAATTTTCTGTTACTTGTTACTATGGAAACTAATCCTTTGAGGGGCTTGTTCGGGGTATCTTCACCCCGACTAGAAGAGCAAAGAGTTGCTCCTCAACCTACTGAACTTTTTGAAAATATTTACTTTGAGATTCCTTCGGGTATGATAGAGAAACTGCTAGCTAATCCATTTACAGGAGATTGAACATTGCATCTCGATTTACACCTTATCTTTGTAGATGAAGTTTGTGGATTATTTAAGCTTGCAGGTATTCCGATGATGTTGTCAAAAGGAAGGTCTTCCCTTTATCTTTGAAGGGAGATGCATTGACATGGTTTAGGCTATGTGATGATACGAGATCTTGGAATTATAAATGATTGAAGTTGGAATTTCACCAGAAGTTCTATCCTATGCATCTTGTTCACCGTGATCGTAATTACATATATAATATCTGGACTCACGAAGGAGAAAGCATCGCTCAAGCTTGGGGGAGGCTTAAGTCAATGTTATATTCATGCCCCAATCATGAGCTTTCCCGGGAAATGATTATTCAAAAAATTTATGCTCGGCTTTCTCTCAATGATCGCAACCTGCTCGATACTTCCTGTGTTGGTTCTTACATGCTAAAGACTATTGATTTCAAATGGGACTTATTCGAAAGAATTAAACGCAATGCTGAAGATTGGGGTTCCGACGACGGTAAGGAGTCAGGTATGACACCTAAGTTCGATTGTGCTAAATCTTTTATGGATACCGATGCTTTTCGTGGATTTAGCGCTAAGTATGGACTTGACTCTGAGATAGTAGCTTCTTTCTGTGAATCTTTTGCTACTCACGTTGATCTCCCTAAAGAGAAATGGTTTAAATATAATCCTCCCATTGAAGTGAAAATAGTTGCACCTATTACAGTTGAAGAAAATACTATCACCTATACTGATCCTATTATTCCTACTACTTATGTTGAGAAACCTCCTTTCCCTGTTAGAATAAAGGATCATGCTAAAACTTCAACAGTTGTTCATAAGAGTAATACTAGGACTTACACACCTCCTGAGCAAATCAAAGTTGAACCTAGTATTGCTATAGTTAAAGATCTCTTGGATGATAATTTAGATGGGCATGTTATTTATTTCTGTGAAGAAGCTGCTAATATTGCAAAACCAGATGCTAAGATACATAGACCTATTGTAGGCATGCCTGTTTATTTCTGTTAAAATAGGAGATCATTGTTATCATGGCTTATGTGATATGGGTGCTAGTGCTACTGCAATACCCTATGATTTATATAGAAATTGTGCATGACATTGCACCCGTTGAATTGGAAGGTATGATGTTACTATCAAGCTTGCTAATATAGATACTATTTCACCAATTGGGATTGTTAGGGATGTTGAAGTCTTGTGTGGGAAGGTTAAATACCCTGCTGATTTTCTTGTTCTTAGTTCCCCACAAGATGACTTTTGTCCCATTATATTTGGTAGACCCTTCTTGAACACTGTTAAAGCTAAGATTGATTGTGAAAAGGATGTTGTTACGATTGGCTTGGATGATATGACTCATGAGTTTAACTTTGCTAAATTTCACAGACAACCTCGTGACAAAGAATTACCTAGCAAGGATGAAATAATTTGTCTTGCTTCCATTGCCGTACCTCCTACTGATCCGCTATAACAATACTTGGTAGACCATGAAAATGATATGTTTATGAAAGAAAGAAGGGAAATAGATGAAGTGTTCCTTAAATAGGAACCTATTCTGAAACATAACCTTCCTGTTGAAATTCTAGGGGATCCCCCTCCACCCAAGGGAGATCCCGTGTTTGAGTTAAAACCATTACCTGATAATCTTAAGTATGTTTATCTTGATGAAAAGAAAATATATACTGTTATTATTAGTGCTAACCTTTCAGAGCAGGAAGAGGAAAGATTATTGAAAACTCTGAAGAAGCACCGCGCTGCTATTGGATATACTCTGGACGATCTCAAGGGCATTAGTCCCACATTATGTCAACACAAAATTAAAGTGGAGGAAGGTGCCAAACCAGTTAGAGATCCTCAATGAAGATTAAATCCCAAGATGAAAGAAGTGGTAAGAAAGGAGATATTGAAGCTCCTCGAGGCAGGTATAATTTATCCCGTTGCTGATAGTGAATGGGTTAGTCCTGCCATTGTGTTCCTAAAAAGGGAGGTATTACCGTTGTTCCTAATGATAAAGATGAATTGATCCCGCAAAGAATTATTACAGGTTATAGGATGGTAATCGGTTTCCGTAAATTAAATAAAGCTACTAAGAAAGATCATTACCCTTTACCTTTTATTGATCAAATGTTAGAAATACTATCCAAACACACACATTTCTGCTTTCTAGATGGTTATTCTGGCTTCTCTCAAATACCTGTGTCAGCGGGGGATCAATCTAAAACTACTTTTACTTGCCCTTTTGGTACTTTTGCTTATAGACATATGCCTTTTGGTTTATGTAATGTACTTGCCACCTTTCAAAGATGCATGTGGCTATATTCTCTGATTTTTGTGAAAAGATTTGTGAGGTATTCATGGATGATTTCTCTGTTTATGGATCATCTTTTGATGATTGCTTGAGCAATCTTGATCGAGTTTTGTAGAGATGCGAAGACACTAGTCTCGTATTGAATTGGGAAAAGTGGCACTTTATGGTTAATGAAGGCATTGTCTTGGGGCACAAGATCTCCGAGAGAGGTATTGAATTTGATCAAGCTAAAGTTGATGATATTGAAAAGATGCCATGTCCCAAGGACATAAAAGGTATAAGAAGTTTCCTTGGTCATGCCGGTTTTTATAGGAGGTTCATTAAGGACTTTTCTAAAATCTCTAGGCCTCTGACCAATTTATTGCAAAAAGATATTCCTTTTGTCTTTGATGATGATTGTGTAGAAGCATTTGAAATACTTAAGAAAGCTTTGATCACTTCACCTATTGTCCAGCCACCTGATTAGAATTTACCTTTTGAAATTATGGTGATGCTAGTGATTATGCCGTAGGTGCTATTCTAGGGCAAAGAGTTGATAAGAAATTGAATGTTATCTAGTATGCTAGTAAGACTCTTGATACTGCCCAGAGAAATTATGCTACTACTGAAAAAGAATTCTTAGCAGTTGTGTTTGCATGTGATAAGTTTAGACCTTATATTGTTGATTCCAAAGTTACTATTCACACTGATCATGTTGCTATTAAATATCTTATGGAAAAGAAAGATGCTAAGCCTAGACTCATTAGATGGGTTCTCTTGCTCCAAGAATTTGATTTGCATATTATTGATAGAAAGGGAGCTGAGAACCCCCGTGTCTCCTGGGCCCCTTGGTGGCCCCCAGTGTCCATCTTTCGATATATGAAGACTTTAACCCTGGAAAAAAATCGTGGGCAAGCTTATGGGACGAAACTCCGCCGCCACGAGGCGGAACCTTGGCGGAACCAATCTAGAGCTCCGGCAGAGCTGTTCTGCCGGGGACACTTCCTTCCGGGAGGGGGAAATCATCACCATCGTCATCACCAACGATCCTCTCATCAGGTGGGGTCAATCTCCATCAACATCTTCACCAAAACCATCTCCTCTCAAACCCTAGTTCATCTCTTGTATCCAATCTTGTATCCAAAACCACAAATTGGTACCTGTGGGTTGCTAGTAGTGTTGATTACTCCTTGTAGTTGATACTTATTGGTTTACTTGGTGGAAGATCATATGTTTAGATCCTTAATGCATATTATTACTCCTCTGATTATGAACATGAATATGCTTTGTGAGTAGTTACGTTTGTTCCTGAGGACATGGGTGAAGTCTTGCTATTAGTTGTCATGTGAATTTGGTATTCACTCGATATTTTGATGAGATGTATGTTGTCTTTCCTCTAGTGGTGTTATGTGAACGTCGAATACATGACACTTCACCATTATTGGGCCTAGAGGAAGGCATTGGGAAGTAATAAGTAGATGATGGGTTGCTAGAGTGATAGAAGCTTAAACCCGAGTTTATGCATTGCTTTGTTAGGGGCTGATTTGGATCCATATGTTTGATGGTGTGGTTAGGTTTACCTTAATACTTTTGTTATAGTTGTAGATGCTTGCAATAGGGGTTAATCATAAGTGGGGTGCTTGTCCAAGTAAGGGCAGTACCGAAGCACCGGTCCACCCACATATCAAATTATCAAAGTACCGAACGCAAATCATATGAACGTGATGAAACTAGCTTGATGATAATTCCCATGTGTCCTCGGGAGCGCTTTTCTCATTATAAGAAATTGTCCAGGCTTGTCCTTTGCTATAAAAAGGATTGGGCCACCTTGCTGCACTTTATTTACTTTCATTGCTTGTTACTCGTTACAATTTATCTTATCACAAAACTATCAATTACCTACAATTTCAGTGCTTGCAGAGAAAACCTTACTGAAAACCGCTTGTCATTTCCTTTTGCTCCTCGTTGGGTTCGACACTCTTACTTATCGAAAGTACTACGATAGATCCCCTACACTTGTGGGTCATCAAGATCCAAAGAGAGAGAAGAAGCCATCTAGCTAATAACTATGGACCCGAAGGTCTGAGGTAAACTACTCACACTTCATCGGAGAGGCTATGGTGTTGATGTAGAAACCCTCCATGATCGATTCCCCCTCCAATGGAGCACCGGAAAAGGCCCCAAGATGGGATCTCACGGGTATAGAAGGTTGCGGCGGTGGAAATATGGTTTCGTGGTGCTCCTGGATGTTTTTAGGGTATATGAGTATATATATAGGCGAAAGAAGTCGGTCAGGGGAGCCACAAGGGGCCCACGAGGGTGGGGGTGTGCCTACCCCCCTAGGCATGCCTCCCTGCCTCGTGGCCGCCTCGTTGCTCCATTGACGTCCACTCCAATTCTCCTGGTTTGCGTTTGTTCCAAAAACGACTCTCTCGAAGGTTTCATTCCGTTTGGACTCCGTTTGATATTCCTTTTCCGCAAAACACTAAAATAGGCAAAAAAAACAACAATTTGGACCGGGCCTCCGGTTAATAGGTTAGTCCAAAAAATAATATAAAAGTGTACAATAAAGCCCATTAAACATCCAAAACATATAATATAATAGCATGGAACAATGAGATACGTTAGATACATATCAAGCATCCCAAGCTTAATTATTGCTCGTCCTCGAGTAGGTAAATGATAAAAACAGAATTTTTGATGTGGAATGCTACCTAGCATAATTCAATGTAATTTTTTTTATTGTGGCATGAATGTTCAGATCCGAAAGATTCAAGACAAAAGTTTAGTATTGACATAAGAGTAATAATACTTCAAGCATACTAACAAAGTAATCATGTCTTCTCAAAATAACATGGCCAAAGAAAGTTATCCTTACAAAATCATATAGTATGGCTATGCTCTATATTCATCACACAAAATATTTAAATCATGCACAACCCCGGTTTTAGCCAAGCAATTGTTTCATACTTAAGTATTCTCAAACCTTTTCAATCTTCACGCAATACATGAGTGTGAGCCATGGAGATAGCACTATAGGTGGAACAGGATGGTGGTTGTGGAGAAGACAAAAAAGGAGAAGATAGTCTCACATCAACTAGGCGTATCAATGGGCTATGGAGATGCCCATTAATAGATATCAATGTGAGTGAGTAGGGATTGCCATGCAACGGATGCACTAGAGCTATAAGTGTATGAAAGCTCATCAAAAGAAACTAAGTGGGTGTGCATCCAACTTGCTTGCTCACGAAGACCTAGGGCAATTTGAGGAAGCCCATCATTGGAATATACAAGACAAGTTCTATAATGAAAAATTCCCACTAGCATATGAAGGTGACAACATAGGAGACTCTCTATCATGAAGATCATGGTGCTACTTTGAAGCAAAAGTGTGGTAAAAGGATAGTAACATTGTCCCTTCTCTCTTTTTCTCTCATTTTTTTCAGTGGGCTTCTTTGGCCTCTTTTTTTTGTTTGGGCTTCTTTGGCCTCTTTTATTTTTCATAAAGTCCGGAGACTCGTCCCAACTTGTGAGGGAATCATTGCTTCCATCATCCTTTCCTCACATGGGACAATGCTCTAATAATGAAGATCATCACACTTTTATCTACTTACAACTCAAGAATTACAACTCAATACTTAGGACAAAATATGACTATATGTGAATGCCTCTGACGGTGTACCAGGATAATGTATCAAGAGTGACATGTATGAAATAATTATGAATGGTGGATTTGCCACAAATACGAAGTAAACTACATTATCATGCAAAGCAATATGACAATGGTGGAGCGTGTAATAATAAACAGAACGATGGAAAGTTGCATGGCAATATATCTCGGAATGGCTATGGAAATGCCATAATAGGTAGGTATGATGGCTGTTTTGAGGAAGGTATATGGTGGGTGTATGATACCGACGAAAGTTGCGCGGCACAAGAGAGGCTAGCAATGGTGGAAGGGTGAGAGTGCGTATAATCCATGGACTCAACATTAGTCATGAAGAACTCACACACTTATTGCAAAAATCTACAAGTTATCAAAACAAAGTACTACATGCATGCTCCTAGGGGAAGGGTTGATAGGAGTTAACCATCGGCGATCCTGACCTCCACACATAAGGAAGAAAATCAATAAATAAATCATGCTCCAACTTCATCACATAACGGTTCATCATACGTGCATGCTACGAGAATCACAAACTTTTAACACAAGTATTCCTCAAATTCACAATTACTCAACTAGCATGACCCTAATATTACCATCCTCATATCTCAAAACAATCATCAAGTATCAAACTTCTCATAGTATTCAATGCACTTTATATGATACTCCCTCTGTCCCATAATGTAAGACATTTTTTCACACTAGTGTAGTGTCAAAAAACATCTTACATTATGGGACGGAGGGAGTAGTTTTTATTATACCTATCTTGGATGCTCATCATTTTAGGACTAAAATTTTAACCAAAGCCATTACCATGCTGTTCTAAAAGACTCTCAAAATAATATAAGTGAAGCATGAGATATCAATAATTTCTCTAAAATAAAACCACCACCGTGCTCTAAAAAGGTATAAATGAAGCACTAGAGCAAAATTGTGTAGCTCAAAATATATAAGTGAAGCACATAGAGTATTCTAATAAATTCTGATTCATGTGTGTCTATCCAAAAGGTGTGTACAGCCAGGATGATTGTGGTAAACTAAAAAGTAAAGACTCAAATCATACAAGACGCTCCAAGCAAAACACATATCATGTGGTGAATAAAAATATAGCATCAAGTAAAGTTACTGATGGACGAAGACGAAAGAGGGGATGCCTTCCGGGGCATCCCCAAGCTTAGGCTTTTGGTTGTACTTGAATTTTACCTTGGGATGCCTTGGGCATCCCCAAGCATAGGCTCTTGCCACTCCTTATTCCATAATCCATCAAATCTTTACCCAAAACTTGAAAACTTCACAACACAAAACTCAACAGAAAATCTCATGAGCTTCGTTAGTGCAAGAAAACAAACCACCACTTTAAGGTACTGTAATGAACTAATTATTTATTTATATTGGTGTTAAACCTACTGTATTCCAACTTCTATATGGTTCATACCCCCCGATACTAGCCATAGATTCATCAAAATAAGCAAACAACACACGAAAAACAGAATCTGTCAAAAACAGAACAATCTGTAGCAATCTGTAACTCTCAAATACTTCTGGAATCCCAATTTTTTTACCAAATTATGAAGCTCTAGGTAATTTGTATATTAATCTTATGCAAAAATAATCAACTAAAAATCACGTTTCTGTGATTTATTAAAATTATTCTCGTGCGCGCAAAAGTTTCTGTTTTTCAGCAAGATCAAATTAACTAACACCGTAGGTTATCCTAAAGGTTTTACTTGGCATAAACACTAATTAAAACACAAAACCACACCTAACCAGAGGCTAGATGAATTATTTATTACTAAACAGGAACAAAAAGCAAAGAACAAAAATAAAATTGGGTTGCTTCCCAACAAGCGCTATCGTTTAACGCCCCTAGCAAGGCATAAAAGCGAGAATAGATCTAAGTATTTCCATCTTTGGTATTTAATTCATAGGTGGATCTCATAATAGATTCATAAGGTAATTTGATTTTCTTCCTAGAAAAGTGTTCCATGCCTTTTCTTAATGGAAATTGGAATCTAATATTTCCTTATTTCATATCAATAATTGCACCAATCGTTCTAAGGAAAGGTCTACCAAGGATAATAGGACATGAAGGATTGCAATCTATATCAAGAACAGTAAAATCTACGGGCACATAATTCCTATTTGCAACAATAAGAACATCATTAATCCTTACCATAGGTTTCTTAATGGTGGAATCCGCATGGTGCAAGTTTAAAGAGCAATCATCAAATTCAGGGAAACCTAACACATCACACAAAGTTTTTGGAATCGTGGAAACACTAGCACCCAAATCACACAAAGCATAGCATCTATGATCTTTAATTTCAATTTTAATTTTGATAGTAGGTTCCCACTCATCATAAAGTTTTCTAGGGATAGAAACTTCTAATTCAAGTTTTTCTTCATAAGATCGCATTAGAGCATCAACAATATGTTTAGTAAAAGCTTTATTTTGACTATAAGCATGAGGAGAATTTAACACAGATTGGAACAAGGAAATAAAATCTATTAAAGAACAATTATCATAATTAAATTCCTTGAAATCCAAAATAGTGGGTTCATTGCTATGTAAAGTTTTGACCTCTTCAATCCTTCTTTTACCAACTTTTGCATCAAGATCTAAAAACTTCGAACCATTGGGACGCCTCTTAACTAAAGTTGACTCATCTCCAGTCCCATCATTATCGAGATTCATATTGTGAAACAAAGATTTAATAGGAGACACATCAATCACTTTTAGATCTTCATCCCTATTATCATGAAAACTAGAAGAACACGCTTTTACAAAGCAATCTCTCTTAGCACACATTCTAGCTGTTCTTTCCTTGCACTCATCAATGGAAATTCTCATAGATTTGAGAGACTCATTGATATCATGCTTAGGTGGAATAGATATAAGTTTCAAAGAATCAACATCAAGAGAAATTCTATCCACGTTCCTAGCCAATTCATCAATCTTAGGCAATTTTTCTTCAAGCAAAGCATTGAAATTCTTTTGAGAAATCATAAACTCTTTAACACTAATCTCAAAATCAGAGGGAATCTTATTAAAATTTCCATAAGAGTTGTTGTAGGAATTACCATAATTATTAGAGGAATTACTAGGAAACGGCCTAGGATTAAAGTTTCCTCTATACGCGTTGTTACCAAAATTACTCCTACCAACAAAATTCACATCCACGAGGCCCAGTTGGCCCTGTCAGGAGAAGAAGTTTTTTTTAAACAATTTTACCGACAATAAATAAAAGAAAACCACATAAACTAAAATATAATATAGGCCTATTATATATCAAAATTTTCAGAAAATTATTTTCTACATCATGAACATTATTCTAGCTTCAACTAAAGTCCACAAAAATTCAAATAATTCAAACAGTGCTAATGACCTATTTAAAACCCAATAAAATCATTTTAAAAATACTAAAATTAATTCAAATTTATTTATCTCCAATTTTCTGATGTAGGGAATCATTTTACCCTAATTTCCATATATTTTATTTTTGGAGAAAAATAATTTGAATAGAACCCAAATAGGCCCAAATTGAAAATAATTTTCAAAGGGACTTTAAATTGGATTTCTTCGAAACTCCCAACTAATATTTCATATGTTTTGAAGAAGTCATTTATCTTCTCTCATGAAAATCATTGAGTTGCATGAAGTTTCTGAATTGGAAATATTTCCGAATGAAATTCAAATCTTTTCAAACTCCCTTTTCATTTAATTAAATGGAAGAAATCATATCATCTTCACTCCAGGGTTTTTGTGATGAAAAGTATTTGAATTCACGGAGACAACAAAAGAAAGACAAAAGTTTGGGAAAGTCCTTTTATTCCCTCTTATTTAACTTTCAACAAGTTTCGGATTTCACTCAATTAATCACACAACAATCAAACAAACAATCAATCTATCTATTTGTTATAACATTCCAAAATTTAGAATTTTGGGATGTTACAAACCTACCACCCTTAAAAGGAATCTCGTCCTCGAGATTCGGAGAGGCTAGCAAGAAATGGGTTAGGTTCCGGGTCTTCTCAAAATCCATCAATCATCTCCGGGGTCTCGGGTGCTACCACCCTTAGAAGCATTGATATGGTTCCATCAAAACTCATAGACTCCATCCTTATTGTTGGTAGTGTCGATCTTCTCTGATCTTCAGGATTATTTCCTTCTCTGGCTCTTCCGGTAGTGGCATAACCTTTACCGCAATTCTTCTGTCCTTTCATCTTGGTACGGTTATTCCATGACTGGGTCTTCTTGGCCGACAGGTCTGGTGCCAATACTAAACAACTATCGATATCTCATGGTGGTCAATGATTCATGGTTTCTCTTGCAAAAAATGGGTCTGGGTTGAACGTCACCGTATATCCTACGATTGGCAAAGCTGCCTTGTACAAGGGAAAAAAATTTGATACCATTCTAAGGTTCAAAAAAGGTTTTGATCGTCGTCGCTCTACTATAGGTAAGTCACTCAGATTTACCATCCCACATAGCAAGGCGAATAATAAGAGTAAGTCGATATGGTGATCAATTCACCCCGCACCCAAATCATTTCCTTGTATACGGTTTAGCGAATCTCGCATGCTAACACTCGGTCATCCTCACAAGCATTGCAGAATTTCTCTTGTCGACGAACCAAGTTCGGATAAATCCATTGATTCTGCAAGCCAAACAAAACATCTATCATTTCTTCACAACTCTCATGTTTTGCGTAAACTCCTATAAGATCTTCGGTTGATAAAGGCATATCCTCTTCTAGGGCTTTTCCTTCAGCAAGAGTGTGCTTGCTTCTTGGCAGGTCCTGGGGCCTGTGGGTTATGGCCCATCTCATCACTTGTAAACCTTGAACTCATCATCGGGGCAATTGATCATTATTCCAACATCCAACTTTCTAGCATTCTTAAATCCATCCAATTATTACCGTCTCCCTTCCTTCTATCGGTGCCAAGCTAAGATGTGATTACTCAAACTCATCATGGAGTTACAATTGCTCCATATTACCAACATCATACCTCCTTTATATCCAATGATACTTCTTCCCTTCATACTCTTGGGGTATCCAACATATCGAGATAAAACTCATACTTGTTTGTCCAAGGTCCACTCCGTGGAACGCCATTATCCTTTTCAGGGGTCAAATCTCCTCACAATTTCTACCACCCTTGAAATGTACAAACTTATCCATAGACCATATTTCTCATATCCTCGAAATTGGTCAAAATCCCTCTTCATAGATTAACAACTCATAAGATCCAAATCAGCACCAACGATGCTACCGTCATTGATTCTCAAAGTATTACAATCTTCTGCACTTCCATTTCATGCCTCAACTCAACACCTCAATACAAAAGAAATGTTCCCACTACTACTACTACATTTATTTTGTTGCTAACTCAACTATTTCGCACAAGTCTCCTTCTTCTTGGGACAATCCCAGGCAAAGTGCCCTGCTTCATTTCAACGAAAACATATTACTTCCCCAAGTCTCGTGGTTTCCTTATGACTACATAGCCTCCTTGGATCCTCGACTTTCTGTTTGGGCAACTGCTGAAGTAGTGCCCTGACTCCTTGCACCTGAAACAGGTGATAAGACTCAAGTCCTTCATAGTATCCAATCTACTTCTCTTCCTGGACTTTTCCGTTCCAATCAGGGCTTCTATTTCCTGTGGGTCATACTCTACTTCCTCTGTCAGGAGTTCTACTAGATCCCCATTCAAACAATTCTGGGAGATGTGTCCTTCTTCTCCACATGAATAGCATGACTTGGTGTAGGGTTTAATTGGGTCTTCTTCAGATGTGTCCTCCACCTCTTCCTTCATCATAGGTTCTTCTAAAGTTTCCTTGAGGGCTCCTTTCATTGCTTCTTTCTTCTGCTGGATGGTTCTTTGTACCATGGGGTAAATGTGACACTGAGCATGGTAGTGGGTAGTTCCTTCACACAAGAAACAAGTAATCTGCCTAGTTGGGCATTCTTCAGCTGGGTGACTTCCTTCACAATGATAGCATTCATCCTTGTGCTCATTATGGTTGTGTCCTATTTCATCACAAAACTTGCATGCATAGGGTTTCTGCATATCCTTTCCATGAGGCTTCAACTTCTGGGACACAAGCCGAGACTTTAGCAGAGTCAACTTAAATTCTTTCCAAGTGGTTACTCCTTGCCATCCATTGATGGTTTGGTACATCCTCCACCAAGTAGCATCACCTCTTTCAAAGCACTGAAGAGCATGCTAGGCCATATCCGTTCCGATTATAGGGTTATTCTTCACGTGATCCTCCATGTTCTGAATCCATCAGTCCGTCTCCAATTGACTCATCTATCCAGATAATATGAGCTCATCTCCATTCATCCTCTATTGGGTCCAGGGTTTTTTGGGGTGGGATAAGAGAGATAGGGGGATACACACAATACAAACAATAGTTTTTGAAAAGGTAGGTTTTATTTGTAGCTGTCGGGAAAACATCAAACAAATGACAGCTCACAAACGTCGGACTAACGTAGGTATATAACAAGGGTTTGGTCTTCTAAAGGTCAACAAATCTTCAAAGTCGCCAAACTTTTCAGGTCTTGTGCATGTCTCCGATGGTTTCTTTCGATCATGCTTGTCCTTCTCAAGTTCCTCTACCAGATCTCAGTTAATGCGAAGTCTCTCATGACGTCCTTTAATATTCTGGAGTTGCATTCCAAACTTCTGGGTTTCAGCATCCTCGACATGAACCATGGTCCTTCTATCCTTCAGTTCCTAACAGATCTCCGGTATCTCGAGGTCTTACTCCTCCAGCTTGGCTACTTTCAGCTTCTGGGTCCTGAGTTCTTCACGAAATGCTTCCTTGTCAAATATGGATTCCTGAAGGTCCATCTTAAACTTCTTGATGTAATACTCCGGATTCTGGTGATACACCAGCTAAGATTAAAACTGCATCCTTTGCTGACAGATGCTCCATCAACCTTCTATCATCCAATCCTTCCATGCATCTGCATGCTTAACTCCGCACGGTGACAATAGCATAAGCGGGCAATAACACCATGGTTAGCCGTGTTTATGCCCATGTTACTGCCATGAGCTTTCATTCCATAACTGATATCTCCTGTCTTAGGGTTTTCCTGACAAAAACTTTGAGTTCTGATGCTCCATGTTCCAGTCTTTCTTCGATACACCTTGATCTCGGGTATTTACAGCTTCCTTAGTCTGCCAAGTTCCATAAGGGGTGCCTTCATAGGTCATACAAATCTGGAAAATCTTTAAGGCCTTCAAATTCTCCTAGTCTTCGGAGTCTTCAATCGTTGTAGTTTTCGTCATTAGAATGCACGGAAAAATAATCCTCTTTATTCCAAAGTAGTCTTAGTTGTCCGATATCTTGTACTTCTTGGAGTGGTCTCATCAGTCGAATCTTCATGTGGTCAAAAGGGGAAAGGGGTATAGTCTCACTAAAAGGGAATATTTGAATAAGCTCAGAAGAGAAGAGCGATAAAATATCTTTTTTGAAAAAGAAGTTGTAGAGAAAATCTTTCCTATTGGCTTGCCAGTTTCTAGGGTCACGTCCTACAGTCAACATGTGCTCTAATACCATCTTGTAGCGACCCGACCCGAATGGATCGAATCTCTGTGCTTAAGTGTCATCCCTGGATCGGTATGCTGACACAGATAGTACTCGAGGATTTATAACAGAGGTAAATCACATGTATAAAATAACGTAAATACTATTACCTCAATCCAAATAGCGGAAGAAACATTAAGGTTGTGGATTCCCATCAACACCAACGGCAAAGTTGAGTGTAGAAACCGTAACCCTAACGTATCACTTACTCGTCGTAAGATCCTGCAACATGAGACGTTGCAGCCACAATGGGTCAGTACATTGAATGTACTGGCAAATTCACACCATAGGATAATGATGAATAAAGGCTATCACTACATGCATATTTGGCTGGTGGAAAAGCTCTATGGTTATAATGTTTTTGCGAAAAGCCAATTTTTCCCTACTACAAAGGAATAAATTTTATTTAACTATCATTGCGGTTGTTAAACATTGAGAATGATTGACAGCATTCTCAATCCCAATTAAACATCATCATTAAAACCCAACAAAAATAATTATAAGTAACATGATGAGATCAACATGATAATCCAAGAACTAGATACTCAAGATGTCCATAACCAGGGACATGGCTAATCATGATTAGTTTATACACTATGCAGAGGTTTGTGCACTTTTCCCCCACAAGACCCGATCTCCTCCGTTTGTTTTCTCGCACTACATGGTGTTTGAGAAACGGATGACCGAGACATAGTCTTTCAGAAGCGCTAGCACCTTACGATTGGGTAGACCTGTACACCTACTTTCCCCTACATCTGCTAGTCTACCACTATAAGAGTTCGCACGACTTAATCAACTATGCTAGAGCCCATAATAGCATGTGGCTGCACACGAAAGTTTTTAGCATGAATAATGTTATGATCCCTTTGATCCTGGGTGGCGGTCCAAAAACAAACAGGCAATCCTGGAATACCCAAGTGCCTCAATCCACCCAGATGTGTATTAAAGTTGCTGCCTTAAATAAACCATTAATTAACAATCTCACATCTGTCATGGAAAATTCACTCACCCAATCCACATCTACTAGCATAGCATGGCATAATAAGCAAACATAGAAGTAACTCCCAAGGGTTTGATAATAAAATAGGTAATAGATACTACCTCATCTACTTCCCAAAACCCACATATTAATTAGATCCTAATCATGCAACTGTTTGAGGATTGATCTAATGCAATAAAACTGGGTAGTAAAGAGGTATGATCAAAGTGTGAACTTGCTTGTACTGTTGATGAAGATGAATCACACTCAACTCCTGATGGTTCTACTCGTCACACTCTATTCAATCTATCGTAAGCAAGCAATAGTAACCACACATAAGCAATCACACAAAAGAATCGAAAAGAACAAAGAAAACGATTCAGAAAACATCAAAACCAAGCAAATAACTCTTGCAACATAAAACAATTTCTAACAGTACCAAAATTATGTGAATTTGGCCTTATCAAAAAGTTTAGGTCAAGAGCTTCAATTTGCAAAAAGATTCACTCAAATCGGAGTTACGAAACTCAAGTTACAGACGAAACAAGATTGAATACTAATCTGAACTAAATTCAATTTTTAAATTGTCAAAAACATGTTTAAGTTGTTTATCTGGATAGAGGGGATCATAACGAAGAAGTGGGCGCTGGTTTCGTTGGATTAGGATAAACGGTTGAAAAGTTGTGATCATTTTAAAGCTAGGGACTAATTTGTAAATAAAATAACTACAACTAGGTCCCTGGCTACGTGTCAGATTGTTAGTGGCTGAAAACTGTTTGCTGCGTAGGCTAAACAGTGAACGTCCTCTAACTAAGGGATAACGGTTCGGAATAAAAAAAGACCTAATCTAATCTAGACCGTCTATTCTAGATCGGACGGTGGACGTGGCGACGACGACTTACCGAGGCGGCAGGGTCGACGGCGGCGAGGAAGACGGTGGCAGCGGCTCGGATCCGAGCGGAGCGGCAGCTCCGGTGGTCGTTGAGGCCGGCGAAGAGATCGGGGAGGGGCGGCGCGGTGAGGCGAGGAGGATGGCGGCATCGGCGGTGGTCGGCGACGACGAATCGGAGCGGGAGTGGCAAGCAGATCTCACCGGCGGCGGCGGTTCCCAGCGAGTGCGGCAGTTGCGGCAGAGTGGGGGGGGGAGAGGGGAGAGAGGGGCCGGTAGGGCCGGCGCATTTATAGGAGGAGAGGGGAGGCGGCGCCTTGGAGGAGGGGCGACGGCGACGTGTCCGCCTCGGACACGGCGGCGGCCGACAGCGTACGGGTGCAGGACTGCACCCAGGGTCGGTGACGAGAGCGGCTGGGTTGGGCCGGCTGGCTGGGCTTCGCCCCAGTGGGCCCGGTCAGGCGAAGAAGTTTTTTAAAATAATTTTACCGACAATAAATAAAAGAAAACCACATAGACTAAAATATAATATAGGCCTATTATATATCAAAATTTTCAAAAAATTATTTTCTACATCATGAACATTATTCTAGCTTCAACTAAAATCCACAAAAATTCAAATAATTCAAACAGTGCTACTGACCTATTTAAAACCCAATAAAATCCTTTTAAAAATACTAAAATTAATTCAAATTTATTTCTCTCCAATTTTCTGATGTAGGGAATCATTTTACCCTAATTTCCATATATTTTATTTTTGGAGAAAAATAATTTGAATAGAACCCAAATAAGCCCAAATTGAAAATAAATTTCAAAGGGACTTTAAATTGGATTTCTTCGAAACTCCCAACTCATATTTCATATGTTTTGAAGAAGTCATTTTATCTTCTCTCATGAAAATCATTTAGTTGCATGAAGTTTCTGAATTGGAAATATTTCCGAATAAAATTCAAATCTTTTCAAACTCCCTTTTAATTTAATTAAATGGAAGAAGTCATATCATCTTCACTCCAGGGTTTTTGTGATGAAAAGTATTTGAATTCACGGAGACAACAAAAGCAAGACGAAATTTTGGGAAAGTCCTTTTATTCCCTCTCATTTAACTTTCAACAAGTTCCGAATTTCACTCAATTAATCACACAACAATCAAACAAACAATCAATCTATCTATTTGTTATAATATTCCAAAATTTAGAATTTTGGGATGTTACACTTCTCCTAAAGTGATTTCCATAAAAGTGCCTCCCGCGGCCGAATCTATAAGATTTCTAGAAGCAAAATTCAATCCGGCATAAATTTTATTGTATGATCATCCATAAATTTAATCCATGTGTAGGGCAGTTGCGAATCATTAATTTCATTCTCTCCCAAGATTGTGCAACATGTTCATGATCAAGTTGCTTAAAATTCATAATATCGTTTCTAAGAGAGATGATCTTAGCGGTAGGAAAATACTTAGAGATAAAAGCATCTTTGCACTGATTCCACGGATCAATACTATTTTTAGGCAAAGACGAAAACCAAGCTTTAGCACGATCTCTAAGCGAAAAGAGAAATAGCTTTAATTTAGCAATATCATTATCCACGTCTTTCTTCTTTTGCATATCACACAAATCAACAAAGTTGTTTAGATGAGTAGCGGCATCTTCACTAGGAAGGCCAGAGAATTGATCTTTCATGACAAGATTCACCAAAGTAGCATTAAATTCACAAGATTCAACATCGGTAAGAGGAGCAATCAGAGTGCTAAGAAAATCATTATTGTTGGTACTGGAAAAATCACACAATTTAGTATTATCTTGATCCATCGTGACAAACTATCCAACACACAAGCACACAAGAGGCAAGCGAAAAGAGGCGAACGGGAAAAAGAGGGCCAATAAAGCGGCAAGGGTGAAGTAGGGGAGAAGAAAATGAGAGGCAAATGGCCAATAATGTAATGCGAGGGATAAGAGTTTGTGATGGGTACTTGGTTTGTCTTGACTTGTGCGTAGACTCCCCGATAACGGTGCCAGAAATCCTTCTTGCTACCTCTTGAGCATGCGTTGGTTTTCCCTTGAAGAGGAAAGGGTGATGTAGCAAAGTAGCGTAAGTATTTCCCTCAGTTTTGAGAACCAAGGTATCAATCCAGTAGGAGGCTACACTCAAATCCGTCGCACCTACACAAACAAATAAGAACCTTGCAACCAATGCGATAAAGGGGTTGTCAATCCCTTCACGGCCACTTGCAAAAGTGAGATCTGGTAGAGATAATAAGATAAATATTTTTGGTATTTTTATGATATAGATTGAAAAGTAAAGATTGCAAAATAAAATAGATCAGAAACTTATATGATGGAAAATAGACCCCGGGGCCATAGGTTTCACTAGTGGCTTCTCTCAAGATAGCATAAGTATTACGGTGGGTGAACAAATTACTGTCGAGCAATTGATAGAAAAGTGCATAGTTATGAGAATATCTAGGCATGATCATGTATATAGGCATCACGTCCGCGACAAGTAGATCGAAATGATTCTGCATCTACTACTATTACTCCACACATCGGCCGCTATCCAGCATGCATCTAGAGTATTAAGTTCATAAGAACAAAGTAATGCATTAGGCAAGATGACATGATGTAGAGGGATAAACTCAAGCAATATGATATAAACCCATCTTTTTATCCTCAATGGCAACAATACAAGACGTGCCCTGCTGCCCCTGCTATCACTGAGAAAGGACACCGCAAGATTGAACCCAAAGCTAAGCACTTCTCCCATTGCAAGAAAAATCAATCTAGTAGCCAAACCAAACTATTAATTCAAAGAGACTTGCAAAGATACCAAATCATACATAAAAGAATTCAGAGGAGTTTCAAATATTGTTCATAGATAATCTTGATCGTAAACCCACAATTCATCGGATCTCAACAAACACACCGCAAAAAGTATTACATCGAATAGACCTGCAAGAAGATCGAGGAGAACTTTGTATTGGGATCCAGAGAGAGAAGAAGCCATCTAGCTAATAATTATGGACCCAAAGGTCCGAGGTAAACTACTCACACTTCATCAGAGAGGCTATGGTGTTGATGTAGAAGCCCTCCGTGATTGATTCCCCCTCTGGCGGAGCGCCGGAAAAGGCCCCAAGATGGGATCTCATGGGTACAGAAGGTTGCGGCGGTGGAAATAGGGTTTCGTGGTGCTCCTAGATGTTTTCATGGTATATGAGTATATATAGGCGAAAGAAGTCGGTTAGGGGAGCCACGAGGGGCCCACGAGGGTGGGGGGCACGCCTACCCCCTGGGCGCGCCTCCCTGCCTCATGGCCGCCTTGTTGCTTCCTTGACATCCACTCCAAGTCTCCTGGATTGCGTTTGTTCCAAAAACGACTCTCCCGAAGGCTTCATTCCATTTGGACTCCATTTGATATTCCTTTTCTGTGAAACACTCAAATAGGCAAAAAAAACAGCAATTTGGACTAGGCCTCCGGTTAATAAGTTAGTCCTAAAAATAATATAAAAAAGTATAATAAATCCCATTAAACATTCAAAATAGATAATATAATAGCATGGAACAATCAAAAATTATAGATACGTTGGAGACGTATCAGGGCGGTTGGGGCAGTGGGTTGTAGGGGCGGAGTGGTCGACGGTGGGTCACAGGTACGATGGGGGTGGTAGAGGTTGGGGCGGAGCTGGAGGGTTGGATGGTGGAGAAGGGAGAGAAGGGGGGCGGCGCGGTGGTGGTCGGGATCGAGGGCTCCTGTGGCTTGGTGGCTCAGGCTGGTCATGGTTGGGCACGCCGTCACGGGTGGTTTGTGGGCAGAGGGAGAGAGAGCATCGGGGTAGGTGGGGTGGGTGGTGCGTAGGGGAGAGAGTGGTTGGGCTGAGTGGGGTATTTTTTTTCCAGATTTCACGGATGCTTCGATTCGGGGTGTTAGCAATAAACCTGGTGTTAGAAGAATAAGAGTCTTAAGGGTATATACCCTTTTCGAGGCTGTCTTTGACTATTGATAAGATTAATAATATATGAGACGTATAATGTGAAAATTATATCATTAGAAGCTCATTCCACGTACAAATTTGACGATATGCTTTGTGTAACTTGCATGCCATATAATATTTCTCTAACATGTGGTCAAAGTTGGCCTCAAAAAACGAATTAGGCCCTATATATGGATGGAGGGAGTATGAATCTTGGCCTAGCAACAACGTACACGTGCATCCATCCACTGGGCCGCCGCTGCTAGCGTACACATGCTGCATGCACATATCCACCATCGTGCCGTCATCATCTTCTCCCCAACCGACGATGTCTTGGACTAAGAGCATCTACATCCGCATATGACAAATATGACCCCTCAAACACCCGCGGACGCGCCCGGGTAGTGACCGGTCACGCCTCATATTAGCACAACTACATCCAGACACCTCATACTAGATTCTTAAATCCATACAAAAGCATGCAAAGAAAAAAACTACGTGCTATGTAGATCACCTAGTTACTCCTCGTCGAAGATGTCAACTATCTCCGTGCCCGGCTCTGGGTACATGGGCGGCAAATGCAGCTATAGCGCCTCCGACTGCTCTGCTCGAGCCTCCTCCTCTATCTCCGTGCCGAGTTTGGCGAAGAGTGCGTCGGTCACTGCCCTCTCCTGCCGGAGAAACTGTCGGTTGGCCTCCACATAGGCCTCATCCTGGATGGACTCTAGGATCAGTACAAAAAAAATACACTTCCGTGATGATACGTGTTTGTCACAGTAGGTCGCGTTTTTTGTCATGCATGTACATCCATGACAAATTTATGACAGAATCAAGATAGTCATACCTGTGTTGTCATAGAAGTGTTCCATGACATTACCAAAATTATCATCACGGAAGTGTCCACTTCCATGACGATAAATCGCGCATCATAGAACTGCTTTCGTCAAGGGTGACTGACACGTGGCATCCACCGTAACGGAACGTCGTTAACTATCGGGTCGGGTTTTGGATCCGATAACCCGTTAATAGCCCCGACCAATGAGGATTTTCCACGTGTAAAATCATCATTGGCTGGAGGAAACACGTGTCGGCTCACCGTTGGGACAGATGTCATCCACTCATTGGACAGAAGGCGCCTATGATACGTCGACACGTGGCACAGCCCAACAAAGGCCCATTCCTGTGAAAAGGCCGGCCCGTTTGACTTGGTCAAAAGGTGGCGGGCCGGCCCACGGAAAGCCTGTTAACGGCCTGTTCGCATATAGCCCATTTACAACCCGCTAACCGAGGGCCTGTTACGCCCTATCCGAATTAGGCCCAGTAGCGTCATCTGGGTCGTCCAATATGATTCAGCCCATTTTAACTTCCGGCCCATGTGTGGCCCATGAATTCTTTCGGCCCATATGAGGACCTTTGTAACTCTTGGCCCATTAACGGCCCGTTGTGAAACTGGCCCGTAATGAACAGTGTATCACTTTATACCCATTAACGGCCCGTTATTCCATTGGCCCGTTTCCAGCCCAAGTTATCTTTCGGCCTTCTCAGGGCCCATTGATTCTTGGGCTCATTTGCAGCATTCGGTTACATACGGCCCGTTACTGTCATTTTCTGCTTGTGGGCCAAATTCAGCCCGTCGTTACAGTCGGCCCGTTTGCGGACCGTTAATACGTTGGGCCGTTTTCATGTCAAAAAAAACCCGTTGGGCTGTTTTCATAGAGTTATCAAATACGGCCTATTAACGGCCCGTTATGGTCCACGAATAGTACGGCCCATGATTGGCAAAATGATGATACGTCCCGTAGAAGGCCCATGGATCCTACGGCCCGTATGAGGCCCATGGATTGTACGGCCCGTAGAAGGCCCATGGACCCTACGCCCCGTAGAAGGCCCATTGATCCCTAAGGCCCGTATAGAAGGCCGATGGATCCTACGGCCCGTATAGAAGGCCAATGGTCCTACGGCCGAACGAAGGCCCATGGATCATACGGCCTGCAGGAGGCCCATGGTTACAACAGTCCGTGTGTTGCCATGATTATTTTGGCCTAGTTACCAAAAATAGGCTATTATGGCCACTAGAAAAACATAGAAAAAGAACTGTAGTGACTACAAGCAAACAACTAAACAAGACAATAGGGAAATAAATAAGCAAGCAATTAAGGCTAGCCTATTACCGCTATTACACATATTACATCCACTGGGCATCAAAGTTCGCCACCAGTGCAAATATAGTGAACAAAGCAGCATATTACATACACTTGGCCGTCAAAATTGGTCACCAGTGCAAATAAACGCGGCAACAAAACAAGAGCATAACTGAAACAACTTCAGAAGAGCTCAAGAAACATTATCCTGGGTATCCACCATGCTGGCAATAAGCTTAGCAAGCTGATTAGCTTTGTCCTGTTTGGCGCTAAAATCCTCCAACGCTTGCTGTTGCACCAGAAAGTATGCATCTGAATGCTCCAGGGACTTCCACAGTCCTTCCACTTCTTGTCGCAGCACAGCTGATCGATGTCTTTCAGCTTGTAGTTGAGACTCAAGAAACCGAACTGATTCAGACAGGACTTTGGGGTTGTCTCGCTGTCTTCAAGATAATCTTCCTTAGCTATTTTATCAGCTTTGTTGGAGACCAACAAGGATGTGTCACTATCCTGAACCTTATCTGCATTACTTCCTTTACCATTGCTTAATAAGGCACTCTTCCCCAATATTCTGTCAGCATTCTAAAAGAAGAAACAAGCAGACACATAACAAGTTTAGCATGTACTAGTATATGAAACTCATTTCGGTGAACCAGTTCATTAGTAAGGTGGACAGGATTAAACTACCAAGTCTTCTATTGCCAAGTACTAGTACATAATAAAAGCATCAAACAAACATATATCTATGTCCTATGGTCACTGCATTGTCTTGCCAAATCAAAATAGAGACACGGTTCAAATCATATCAGTTCAAGACAAAGCAGCAGTGAAAGAATACAAAGCGTGGGAAACTACACGGCACAACAAGATTTCAGATGGGTACCACGGGTCTACATGTACAACAACACTATTGGCTCTGTTGTGATGCTAGTAATGTGCATGATATGAAAGTCAACTGTATACACAATTGAAATTGAAATCAACAGAGCTATTGATAAGAGCAAACCTGTTAAAGAAACATGCGTGAACATACCTGCTGTGCCATTGGAGTTTCGATTGGATCCTTCAATTTAAAAATAAGTTCGTATCAGTAAATACAGTGATACAAGAGCAAAGCAATCATAGTTAAAAAAGGCGCGCCTAAGCGAGCGCTTAAGCGCGCCTAGGCTCTAGGCGTTGGCAAAACGCATTGCGCATAACTACGCATAATCTGTGCATAACTGCGCATAAGCATGCGCTTTGGTCAGTAAAGCGCAAGGCGGTGGCAAAACGCACAATTAACGCCTAGCGCTTTTTTGAACTATGATAGCAATGGAATCTTAAATTAGAACAGTTGTTCTTCAGGTTTAGGCACTTGTTCTACATGAACAGAGTACAGTAAGACGCAAGAATAAAATACTTAAAAATAGAAAATGAGCTCATAGACCTTACCACATTCTTGGTTCGGGACCAGTACAGAACAAGGCGTTCCCAGTCATCGTCCAGTAAATGTGTCTCAGGAGAACGTAAGGGAATTTGATGAGTTTCTTTGCCGGTGAAGTACGTTTTCTTCAGGTAATTCCGATACTGCCACCAAGCATTCTTGAAGATAGCAGAGGTATTAGCACAGGTTACCTCATCCTGAGTTTCCAAATCGGTCCTTCTCTATAGAGAAAAATGGGAAAATTTGCTGTATTATAACCATCATGGAGGTAGGATGTATGGGACGAAGCAAAGTAATTGCCATGAATAACATTACTTACACATAACTCCTGGACAAACACCTGCAACTGGCATTTTCCTTCATCTTCAGTATAATATTTCCAAGATGGGAAGATACGCACATACGATTTAACAACATCAAATGCGATAGATGCTAAACTACGACTGGCTGGTTGTGCTTCCTCCACAGGAATAGGCGTACTAACTGGTGGAGTTGGGGTTCGCCGTGATAGTACTGGCCCTTTGGGCACTGGAGCTGCCTTACTAACTGCTGTTGTTTGGGAGCTCTGTGGTGGAGATGGTGCTGTGTCAACAGGAACTGGGTTACTATCGGCTGGGGTTGGGGTTAGATTGGGTGAAGCTGGTTCTCTGTCCATCGCAGTAGGGGTACAATCTGCGAGAGTTTGGGTTATGTGTGGTAGGGCTGGTTCTTGTGCATGTACAACCGGGGTGCTATCTCCACCAAGAGGTAGCACTGTTTTATTTGAAGACCGTGTTTTTATTCCGCTAGATACTGGCATCACCCGCTCCAATTCAAATGGCTGATAAACAGGAAACATAGTTGAATGTACAGACATTGTATGAGAGACAGATGCAATAGATAGTGTGGAAAAAAGAGGGCATGAAATAGTTGACATGTATATTGTTTAACTAAAACGGATAGCATGACATAATTTCACATATATGATGTCTATCTAAACTGGATAGCATAGCATAACATAATTCAAAGATATGATGAATAACTAAACAGGATCGCATGACATAATTCACCTACATGTTATCTAAGTAATCAGGATCGCATCATTTAATTCACATATGTGATTTATATGCTAAACAGAGGGCATTCGATATGATGTCTGAACTAAGAACATGGTGTTGAATATTGTGTATATGATGTCTAAACTATGCAATGCAAGACACCGTATGCATGATATGAGCAGTATAACCGTGCCAAGTTAGAGCATACACCTCAGTGGGGGAATAGGACTGGTCATCTGTCTCTGAATCCATCTCTGAGGAGCTATCGGGACCCAACAAGAGATCTGCTTCGACAGGTAGCACTGTCTGCTCTGAAGGCCTTGTTTTCACTCCAGATTTTTCCATCTCCCACCCAAATGGCTGATTCACAGGAAGAGTAGTTTAATGTACAAACATTGTCGACAAATGGAAATGTAATGAAGAAAAGGATGGGCAAGATATCATTCAAATATATGATGCCTGGTTAAACAGGATGGCATTGCACATTTCACATATATTATGGCTGGCTAAAAGACATGAGACTGCATAATTCCCATATATGATATAGAAACTAAACAGGTGGCATTACAGAACATGTCTAAACTAAGCAGATGACATATATGATGTCAAAAGTAGGCACTGCAAGGCAACATATGCATGATATGACTAACATCATCATGCCAAGGTAGAGCAAACACCTTGGGGGGTAAATAGGAGTGGTCAGCGGCGTCTGAATACGCCTCAGAACAGATATCTTCCTCTGGATTACAATCTGGAGAGGGGTGGGGAGGGTTTGCCATTGAACCCACCATGGAGCGATGTCTGCATGACATTGTATTGCCGCGCAAAACTCTTCTCTTTTTCTCTACATGTTCAGCATGACTGTGTACAATATCTGACATGCATACGAAAAAAATATGGTGAGATTATGTAAGGAGAGCATGCAGAAATTTAGAGTGATGGTAACAACCAGTGGATCGACGTTTTTCCGTTGAACCAAAATAGCCCTAATGGATCGACGTGAATGTATAGTAATAACTGACGCAACAAGTGTACAACCTCTTTGCCGTAGCCGTGTCGACCTCAGCATCATTGGGTTGGTCGCTGAAGCAGTTGAGGCAGAGGTGGCTGTCGGAGGTGTGGAGGAAGATCTGAGGAATCTGTAGACGGCGTCCAGGGCACTGCTCTGTTGTGATGGATCGTTCTGTCGTTGGAGCAGCTCCGGTGAGCCGTAAGACGTCAAGGCTGAAGCAGCACAAGACAGACATCGTCAATCTCAAGTGGGATTCTAATAGCATCTCCAATAGATGATGAAAAATGGATGTAAAATTAACATCACCAAAAACCACCTGACTACAACAGATGAGGTAAAAACTGTTGACTCTGAACTTAAGTGTCGAAACTGAAATTAACTCTGGAATCTGAATGCTACTATCGAAACTAAACGCAATGGTAGTAGAGAGACACTTGACATGTAGTTTAGGGAGGGCCTGCAGTTCATCTTCAACCTGCACACCCCTGAGCCGCCTGCCACCACCGGCCGAACCGCCGGCCCCAGCGCCGCCTCGCCGCCCCGAAACAACTCGCCACCGCCGCCCCGACCAGCCCTCTAGGCCCCCGCCCCCACCCTGAACCCTAAGATAGATAGTGGGGTACCTCTCCGGCGAGTCCCCGTCCCCGCTGCAGGTGGTTCTTACTTAACTCCGGCGAGCCCCCCCCCCAACCCCTGAAAATCGACTGACCCAAAAGTCGATTCAGTCTACTGAAGTGTGGCTTAATCGGAGCAGAGCAGCAGCACGAGCGAGGGGGAGAGCAGCAGCACGAGCGAGGGGGAGAGCAGCAGCAGCAGCTGGGCGAGCGAGCATCGAGCGAGAGCCGGAGCAGCAGTAGCAGCACGAGCGAGCGAGCGAGAGCCGGAGCAGCAGCAGCAGCGTGAGCGAGCGAGCGAGAGCCAGAGCAGCAGCAGCAGATCCGGCTGGTATGTACGCCGCCGCCGCTGGGGGAGAGCCGCCGTGGAGATGTCGCCCGCGGCGCCGGCTTCAAGGTAGCCGCTCCATGGCGGTGCGGGATGGAGCACCGTCAGCGCCGGGAGGTCGAGTTAAGGAGAAGGTGCAATGCGATGAGTGTACAACCTCTTTGGTGGCGCCGAGTAGGCCTCGGCTTCGTTCGAGGAGTCGGTGAGGATGCTGTGGTTCCGGTGGAGCAGGTTAAGGCGGCACTGTGGGGATGGAGCAGCCGCGATAGACGAGGCGATCCTCGGAGCAGCTCCTTGGAGGTGGAGGACGGGGCGGCTGAACCGGCAGGACGGCGAGATGGACGACGGATCCTCATCCGAGGAGGTGGATGAGGGACGTCAAGCTGTTGCGGTGGACGATGTCGTCGGGGAAGAGGCTCCGGCTGGGCAGCGGTGACATGGCGGACGGAGGAGGGTGGGGTTTCGCGGCTGGAGAGGAGAGGTTATGGCGGCCTGGGATTTCGAATGGCGAAAAGGGGGCGATGGGAGGGGGTGAAGCATGACTTAGGGACGCGCTTGTCCAAAATGTAGGGTGTGTTACAAAAGTACCCCCCACCGATTTGAACTAGCGGCCCTTTCGGCTCAGGGTTAGAAGGGGGATTTCGCGTGTCGGGATTTGGCAGCTGGAGGGAGTTTTCGCGCGCGTTGTAATTTCGGGATAGCAAGGCGCGGGTTGTGAAGGCGCCAGTTTTGGGAGCACGATATCTGAATTTTCGGGATATAACAAGACGCGGGTTGAATTTTAGGGACAAGCCTAACGTGTAGTAATATTGTACTTGTACGTACCAAATCAATTCGCACTTCCCTCAACCAAAAAGAAAACGAAAAAAATAAAACTATTCACACCACACAAAGAGAGAGTCTTGCCCCGTTTTACTATACAAATGCTATTCAAAGCTACTCCCTCCTTCCATCTATATAGGGCCTAATGCGTTTTTCGATGCTAACTTTGACCAAATATTAGAGCAATGATATATGACATGCAACTTACACAAAGCACACCGTTAACTTCGTCTGTGAAAGGTTCTTTCAATGATATAATTTTCACATTGTGCATGTCATGTACTATTAATCTTGTCAATAGTCAAAGGCGGTCTTAAAAATCTCATTACGCCCTATATAGATGGAAGGAGGGAGTATGAATCCATGTTATGTCCGATTAATTTTTTTCGCTTTGCTGTATAATGCATGTAACCTACTCATACCAACATTTTAGTGCATTCCAAATGTCTATACTACCGCTGCAATTCGAACTAAATTTGAATTCGTTTCTCTATTTCAATAAGAATCTACAATCATGATTGTTGCCAACTTCAACCATCATAGTTTCCTTGCTATCCGCCAGATATAAATCGGACGGCCTATAATGCAGGATGGCAGGCACACCATCATCAACAACTCCGTTTTTTATAAGAGTAGAGATAAAATATATTAAATGTAGTATAACATGTTCATAAACACACCATGTGTGTCACCGTTATATATATTCACACATACGTCGGTTTAAACCACTATGATAAATTCTTCAAATATCCGAATTCGCTTTTTATAATGAAGTATATATGATCTCTATTCGTCTTTTACACCCACACAACCCTCTTATCTTTGTAGCTAGCGCTAACTTTCTCTTGTGCATGCACACGCCCGCATCCCTCTCACCCTCCCTCAGCATTCTCTAGCTCCATCGCGCAAATTCGTCTTTTCACTTTAGGTCGTTCACCCACGATGTGTGTAGGCCCCCAGCTCCTTCTTTACGGCACACATCGATCGATATGCCTCTCTAGCCAGGTGTGCCTAGCACAAACACAAGCTTCCCCTCTTCTCTTGTCACCGTCCATGCCTCACTCCCACCACTCTTTTCATCGTTCTCGTACTCGCACACTCCTCCCCGCTCGATATAGTATGCCTCTCGTACCACCTCCTACATGCATCCCTCTATCTCTATCCTTCTCCTCGTGCCTCGTTTGCTTCTAACACACACATGCATGTATACCGATCGATCTCCCAACATATACCTGGATCGACTTTAACTACCCCCCCATCGATCGACGTACCTCACAAGTTATGTCTCTCCTTTCTCTAACAAAGGGCGATTGATCTTCCTATGTAGTTATGTCTGCTTACCACAGCCACATCGTCCCCCCTCATCATTCGTGCATGCCTCCTGACCCGTCTCTCACACGCACGTGCACAGACAACAAGCAGCCATCTCCTCTCTTATTGATATTGCGGGCGTGCCCTCCGTTTGTCTAGCAAGCCTATCCCACCATTTGTTAGAAGCAACTCCACTACCACCCCCTCCAACACTCTAGCTCTGTCTCTCTCCCAACCTTATTCCTCTCATGCACATATGCATGGATGCCGATCGATCTCCCTTAATACATGAGGCAGATCGATCTCCTTAATACATGAGGTAGGCCTCTCTCCTCCTCCACACATATACCAGCCATTGTACCTCTATAGTTAATTGGGCCTCCCTCTTCCCCCACCACACACCGATAGTCGAGCGCTGCAGGTAGGTATCCATGCCACAGAGACAAACTGCACATGTCCCCTCTCACGTTCCAGTAGGCCAGCCACTCTATATCTTTGACGTGGGCACACACAAATTCGATGGCACTCTTTATCGATCGCGCGCGCGCACACACACACACATCATCCCTCTTTTCGATTCTATGGACACCTCAAGCCGGTGATACCTCCACTCTCTTCTCGTGGATCGCCCCCTCTATATATATGTTATATCCAGGACTCTATTTCACACACATTGCATATGTTACATTTTTTGATTGAACCCCCCCCCCCCAAAAAAAACTCTCAAGAACCCACACACTATATCTCTCTAGGTTTGTATCTCTCTCACACAACCCCACGTAGGTGGTGTACGTATACAAGAAGAGAATAGGTGCACCGTGCACGTACTCACGCTTCGTGCCCAGCCACACCCGCGCGGGTACACGGTGGAGCTCATTTCTTTACGAAATGGCAGCCCACGTGCTAATTTGAACGCCTGTAGCGGTTGTTTACCTAGGGAGGTCGTGTACCACGCCTGCACGAAACAAAGTTCGACTTGACGCGTTGCCGCGTTATTTTTAAATAAAGTTATAGCGCTCAATGGCACGTACACAGAATATAAAACGATTTTTATGGAGAAAAAGGTAGTCCGCTCACTATATACAATGGAGCCTTGCGTGCCTGGTTTGTCGCTCTTCAGAGTATCTCACACAAGGCTGCGGTGGCCTCTCTCTCTCTCACCGTTGGTCACTGATCCGGCCGCATCCCGTCCGCCGGGGGAAAGGGAGTGCGGTGGCCTCTCTCTCTCTCACCGTTGGTCACTGATCCGGCCGCATCCCGTCCGCCGGGGGAAAGGGAGGAAGTGCATCGTTTCTCCGTTCGACGGCGCCGAGGCAGCACGTCCCGATCTGCGGTACACGCCGTTCTCTCTGACCAAGCTCCGGCGCGGCAGGGCCTACGCCACCTGCTCGCAGATTCCGCCCGCCGCCGCTCACCTAGTTACATCCCGACGACCTCCAGGTATCCCCTCCGGCCTTGCTCCACTGCCCGTCTTCCCACGTCGCTGCATGTGGATCTTCCATAGTTCTTTGCCCAAAACGTAGCTCGTCCAGCGTACTTTCCATATTGCATTCTCGTCCTCACACCGTTTTAGACAAACACAACCGTGTTGTTATCTTCCCTTAGGGCAAGGAATATGCTTCTTTTTTGTCGTCGCATGTGTCATCAACTGTTATTGGCCAGTAATTGTTTCCTTTCTACCTCTTTTTTGCAAACAGGGCTATCCATTTCACCTCGTTGCTATTGCGACCTTTTGGTGAACTGCACAAATCACTTTTTTCTTAAGAGTGTTTTGTGCAGTTGTACTAAAATGTCACATGGGCAACGTCTCTACATTTCAGTGCGACTGCACAAAGGGAGATTGGTTTTGCTCTATCCTCCTCATCCAACTCCGAGCCTAATCTTCTCCAACTAGTTAGTCTTAAAAGAGACTGCAAAGGTGACCGGCTTCTATTTATGTGTTTATTGTTTCATCAGCAGTCCTCTATTATCGTAATCACACTTAATATCTTTGGAACAGGGACGCTCAGCTCTATTTTAGTGGAACTGCACAAAATGATCGGAATGTTGCATGCTCCAGACAGCTACTTTTTTCCCAACATGCCTTGTTGATTTAGACAGAGCTGGGGGGACGTTGCTGCCAATGAAAGCATGGATCAATTTTAATTTAACACCTTCTCACAACTCTGTCTTCAGTTGTGATGTAATTATTAGCTCTGATCTGCTAATAATTGACATGCATTAGCAAGGAAGTTAGTTTTTTATTGTTTCCGAAAGAGCATCGATGGCAAGACACGCGAAACAGAAGCTGAAAGCTCACACCATTGTACAATTTCATGTCTCGCTGGAAAATTATTTGTATAGTACGTCAATTATGTAAACAAATGATGGAAGCTTGATAGCATTGCCAGAAGCCTCTTCATCATCCGGGTCCATGTGCCATGCACAAAATTATACTCCTTCGTTCCTAAATATTTGTCTTTTTACAAATTTCAAACGGGCATATTTTAGAGTGTAGATTCACTCATTTTGCTTCGTATGTGTACTCCCTCCGTTCCTAAATATTCTATTCGTCTTTCTAGAGATTTCAACAAGTGACTACATACGGAGCAAAATGAGAGAATCTACACTCTAAAATATGTATATACATCCGTATGTGCCAGTCCATTTGAAATCTCTAAAAAGACAAATATTTGAGTAGTCACTCGTTGAAATCTCTAGAAAGACAAATATACTCCGGAGTATATTTAAGAACCGAGGGGGTAGTGCACAACCGCATGGGAGACTCAGCCCGGTCGTTGCGCCGCATTAATAGTGAGTAATGAGCAGTCAAATCGTAAGCCCCACCTTTCCCACTGTAAGTTGCTCTGAAGAAGCAACCATCAATACGCTCTTCTTTGAATCCGCTCATACTACTCCATCCGTCACTGTTTATACAGCGCGCTTCAGAAAAAAGAAAAAAGATCTGTGGGACCAAGGCGACTAGCGATCGGCCTGAAAAATAGCATTGGTAGTTATAGCACGGCGTCTATTACTAGTAGAGGGAATAATGCGTACACACATGCATGCAGTGCTTCCACCCCGGGTACACACATGCATGCACTTACTCCATTCCGTAGTTACATGGAGAGAAAATTGTGGACTTGATTGCGGTTACCACGCCCTAATTAATTGAGCATTAAACCAAACGCGTCTAAAGTCTCTCTGGTGGTGGAAATGCATTGAGAGAAATGCATCATAATGAAGCGCGCCCTGTAAACTGTGACGGAGGGAGGAGTAGTATGAAGGTTCAAAACCAAGTACGCGTATGGCCAGTCGGTCAACGCACCTCCTCTTGGCATATCACTGACATGTGGGACAGGAGTGTGAGCAAACCGATCTCAATTGACGGCAAAGAGCCAACCCGCCGTTCCTTGAGAGAGACGAGGAGCGAGAACACACAGACGGGTTCGCATGGAGGCCAAGATATATTCGAGCATGGTTGGTTGATCGATATCATTCATTACATGTTGATGTTGGGCTGCCGTTTTCCGCCCTTCTCCGGAATAAACGTGTACTTTATCAGAGATAAAAAGAAATAAGAGTACAAACGCTCCACCATGCGGTTCTAGTAGTAGTACTACTCGTACTACTGCGCTTGGCTCTTCGCCTCTTCGTGAAGTCGAACAATGATGGTACTCCGCATGTTGGGTACTACAGTGTATGCCTCTGACAATCTGACACCGAATGGACTGATGCATGTCCACCGAGGGTAGGTTGCATTAGTCAAAAGGCGTAAGCGAGCTTCACCTTGTCCTGCAAGCTTCTCCTCGTTCTGCGAGTTGACGGGACACACCAAAAAGTAGTGCTAGTCCATACTCCCTCCTTTCCGGTTAATATGGCTCAATCCTTTTTGCGGGTAAATGAGAGAGCTTTATTCATATATAAGCATTCTTAGGACGATCAGCCAAGACACTGGTCACTAGGAAGCGAGGTACCCCGCAAAAAAAGAAGTAGGAAGCGAGGTGTTTCATCAAGCCAGCTCTCGGCCACATTCAAAGTGCAGCAAGCACGGTTCGCACGAAGATGCGCCGCAAGGTTTGCTGACCTGTTTACATGCTGAATAACAAAAAAGAGGAAATATTACCGAGCGCTACTATTTGTAACAGGATATGAGCCAGAATTAAGCGAGAATTGTGGCGAGTGTTCCATGCAATCAACTTCCATTATCACATGCGAGAACCCTCGAAGATAACCAAATGTGTTGAAGATTGCTTTATCACATTTTAAAATTATAATAAGAGTGCAGACGCTCCTCCATCCGGTTCCTAGTACTAGTATAGTACGTACCTTTATAGACTATATTAGTAAACTTTGCGCTTGGCTGTTCGCCTATTCGGGAAGTCGAACAATAGTAGCACTAGTAGTATAGTGTATGCTTCTGGCAATCTGACACCGAATTAACTGTTGCACGTCCACCGCCTGAGCGAGGGAGAGCTTGCATTAGTCAAAAGTTTCTCCTTGTCCTGCGAGCCACCACGCGCAAGTAATGCTAGTCCATACTGCCTCCTCTCCGGTTAATATGGATTAATTTCAAACGAGATAAATACACTGTCTGTCACTGTATATTTGTAAAAATACGGTCAGTGGACTTCATAATACGCTCATTGCGCTCAATATATATTTTTTCCGGTGTTTATACGGTCACTAGCTCACCCTAACTGAGTATGTGTGTGCATGCACGTGTAGGTTGAGCACTTAGCGTGACCGTGTGTGTTCCATCGTGTGCTCGGACATGCATGCATTAGGGCGTCACGCACGTTTTTGCGTCCATGTGTACGTGTGACTGTTGCATACACGTAGGGGGAGTACGTATAGGGGCCACTAAGGAGCAGTCAAATCACACAGTAAATCACGTCTGTCGTGTTCGTGTCTCACCCTCCTCCACGGCTCGACCCCACACGGTCGCTCGGTATGCCACTCACCGCAAACCGAGTATACGATAACTTTCCCGCCTGCTTGTCGATGGATCGCGCCATGGAGTACTACTAGCACTACTGGAAGAGATTGACGAGTTGGGGGAGGACAGCTAGCTGTAGCACAGACTCCCAAAAACTTTTTACATGCATGTTGTAGCCGGCTATTGCGACCTTTGAACGCGGAGCAGCCGCGTGCACCCGGAAGCGGCGCGGGCGATGCTCTCTCGGCCGGCGCGCCGCTTCAATCCCGGCGCCAGTGAGAGGCCACGTCAGCTCTGGCCTGGCATGAATGCGGCACTGACCGTTTTGGGCGGGAAGCACGCGTGGGTGATGAAGAGGGTTTGGGTGGGTCAGGATCGACCGTGGCAGCGGTCCAGACGTGCGCAAACAAGAGCTGTTGTACGTTAATATTGCTGCGTATATAATTAATAACGTGAATAATGTGCCAGTTGGACAAATATGATTGGAGATGGAGATGGAAATGGAATTTTACGTAAACACGGATATGCATGTCTATGTCTATGTGTGTGTGCGCGACGACTCTCGCGACCTCGAAGCGGGGGCATGTTTTTGATCGATTTTTCTTTCTTGGTATGTTAGAAAATCAGTTTGTCCAATTCACATCTAGATGTTATTTAAGGATATCACATCTAAGCTCCCACAAGTATATAATGTAGCAACAAGAAACAAAAAAACTAGGACAAAAAAAATAGACCACAAACTATCGATGCACATGGTTTGTAACGCCCCGGATTTGATGCACCAGGTTTGTTCCAGTTACTCATCGGTGTTGCCATGTCATTTGCTTGCGTGTTGCATTTTGCCATGTCATCATCTGCATTTCATCTGCATGTTTTTCAAAACTTGCATCTGATCCTTTTCCCCGTTGTCCGTTTCGTGAATCGACACTCCCGCACGAGCCCGCCTCGCTCCTCGTCGCCCCGAGCCATCGTCCTCGTCGCCGCGCTCAGCCATCGCCATCGTCGCCTTCGCCTTCCGCCACCGCCCGTCGCCGGACCAGTCACCGGAGGACCCCGCCGCCGCCTCGGACCCGTGAACCCCGCCGCCGACTCGCCGTGCTCTGCCGCCTGCCTCCCCAGGACGCCAACCCGCGCTGCCCTGCGGCCTCCTCGCCGTCCCTGGCCTCCACCACCCCGCGGCGAGCGCCGTCAGCCCTTGCCTCACTCCCGGCAGCTTCCAGGCCGGCCCTTCGCCCCCACGGCCGAACCCGGCGAGGTCCGCGCCGTCCCTGTCCTCCCTCGCTCGCCGGAGCACCATCGAGGGCCGGATCCGGCGAGATCCGGCGCCCTCAGCCAGTCAGCGCCGCCGCCAGGTGGGGCTCGACCGTCAGCCTCACCACGCCAGACATGTCTGCCCGACCCTGGACAATGTCCGTCCAGTCAGCCCCGAGGTCGTTTTTTCCTCTCCTCGGAAATCATACATCATGTGCATATGTTTGGCATGCCATAACTTCATGTGTGATGCTCCGTTGCATGCATACAATATGTAAAAATGTTCATTGGGAGATGCTCTTCATTTTGTTCCATTGTGCCATGCTTGTTTGAGTCCATCTTGATGCCCTAATCATCGTTGCAAGATTGCTATATGATGTTAACTGTTGTCTGTTAACAAAACTTGATGATTTGTCTTTTTCGTTGCATTTGATGTGTGCATCCCATGAGCATGAGCTCTACATGTATTTTGAACTACATCATGCCATCTTTACAGAGGTGCAATCCACATATTTTTGTGAGTTGTGTAGTGAGTGCATCAAGCTTGTCAAGTAGAGTACTTGCTGTTATTGTTTTGCTAGGCTGAATCTGTTATACCATGATGCTATGTAAACCTGCTGCTACAAGTCATTCTATGCATAATCTGGAGATGTTCACTAAGGATGTTTTGTTATAAATGTCATGATCTATCCATCCATGCCCCTAGTTTCATTTATAGCATGCTGTAGCTTGTTGTATTCTTGCTCTCAAGTTGCTAAATAATGTTGCTGAACATTAAGTTCAGATTTGCCATGTGTTTTGCTAGTGATCCATGCACCCTATGAACTTGATCTTGCAATGCTTAGCTTCATAAACATGTATTCTTACTGTTGGTCACCTTGTTATGCCATGTATTGCTCTGTGGTGAGTGGTACAAGCTCACCAACATGCCTACTTATTGTTGTTCCTACCATGCTTGAATCTGTCATATCATTTGCCATGTTTACATGGGTGCCATCATATCTTCTGATCATTTTTGCCTCATGGCCAGTAAGGGACTTTTGTTCTATGAAATTAGTAGATTCATGCTATGGATTTTTTTGCCATGATAAGTTTCTGTAACATGTTGTTTGATAGCTCTGAACATTGCAACCTGATGTTATTTCTGCTAAGCCTGTAAACTGTTATTATTTGCAATCTTGCCATGTGTTTTTGAACATGTTCTAGTGATCTCTGGAGATAGCTCAGTGTTCATGTTTTGTCATACATTACCTGTACATCATGTCCATGCCTTTTTTATCATATTAGGATGCTGTAGCATGTTGTTTTGATGCTTGCAATATGCCTAGTTGCTGTTTTGGACAGCTTGTCCTTTAAATTTGTTTCATGTGTGTGTGTTGAACCGTTGCTCCGTTTTGTGTGTGCTCTATATGAAACTTGCTTAGAATTGCATGTAGTTTCATATTATCATGGTGTATCCGTGTTTTGAGAGTGTTTGCTTGATGTTTGTATGCATTTTGCATCAATGCCATGTTTATCTTGTTTTGCTCATATCTTCTAGGCCGCAGCTCCGAATTAAATGAACTTTATATGTAACTTGACTAGAATCTCGTGTAAATCATCTTGGTGCATTTTAACTTGATGTTTAACAACTTGAACATACGGTTTATTCAGATCTGGACCAATTTTGAAATTTGCATATGAGGACTTACCGGAATTGTTATATGTTGCTTCCGGCCTCATTTAAACTTGCTTTGATGTGTTGCTCTTGTATGCATCTTCTCTTGCCATGAGTAGCTTCATGTAGTCTTGTCTTGCATCATACTTGTTTGTGCATCATGTCGTGTTCATGTGTGGTGTGTTTACCATGTTGTGTGCTTCTTCTCGATAGTTCCCGTTTCGTTCGAATAGAATTCCTCGTCCTCACATTTCAGCTACCGTTATCCAATTATCCCGGTGCTTCGTTCAAGTGTTCTTTAATCAGCTCATGATCTCTTTGTTCTTTTGCATGTAAGCCCCTCTAGCATATTGGTTCTTCTAATTCTTCCCGGTGATTCATCCTCTTTCGTCAGTCATTTCCGAATTCTTACGGTGGTTCGTTCAAGATTCCTTTTCTTTGATTATCATATCAATTCATTCGTTCTTTCCAATCCTACCAGTGGTTCATGAAGACCTTCTCAAGTTTGCGATATGTCACTTCTCAATCCTTTTCAACAAGAATAAGTAGTATGCAAAATCTGCTTGTCATCAATTTAATTTGATGAAGGATAAGCATACAATAAATCTTATTCTTATTTCATCCAAGTGAGTAATCTCTCCCTTCGGAGTTTGTTCTTGATGGATAAATTCTTGTTCCAAGTGTTTTCATCTTTTCTTTTCCGGAGTTCAAATTTCCTCGGTCATTTCGTCGGATCCTCCATCTAAATCATCGCAAGGCTTTTATCTTATTTCTTTTTCTTCCTTCATTCTATCTCATCATCTTTTTGTCACCGGAATTCTTCATGGTGGTTCTTCATGATTTAATTCATTCTTCAAGAGTTCATCAAGATTTTTGTTGGTGGAGTAAAAGTATCTTTTCTTCTCGCATCTCGAAGTGTAATTAAATCTCCATATTCTTTTGAAATGGAGTTTTGCATTTCTTCGTTCTTCTTAGCTATCCAATCATTTCCGTTTGTGGCCGGTTATCAAATTATGATCTTGAGATGTTACCATAAGACCACAACAAGCTTATTCTTTTCGTTGTTGATTTTGTCAACAACTCCGTTCAAACCTTCCGTCTAAAGATGCTTTCTTTCGTGGCACAAGCTGTCATTTTCTTCTCCGTTCTTTTCACCCAACTCTTTCAATTCTTTCCGGAGGTTTTGTGTCATGTCTTCATCAAGTATCATTCCGTCCTCTCAAGCTCGGGTTTTATTCCTCCATGTTTCAGTCGGACTACTGCCTAAATCCTTTCAGTCTTATTCGTTTCTTATCTCGTTCTAACCGGAGTGGTTTCATAGTCTATCTGATTCCGCGAGCTTTCGATTCTCGTCATTCTCGTCGTTCCTCTCTTCTTCTCGAGTGCTCTTGATTCTTTGCTTCTTCTCTTGAGTTCTTGTTTCACCTCCCCCCTTTTCCCTCCCGTCTCGGTCCTAAGATCTTGGGACGAGATCTCTTGTTAGTGGAGGCGTGTTGTAACGCCCCGAATTCGATGTGCCAGGTGTCTTCCAGTTACTCGTCGGTGTTGCCATGTCATTTCTTTGCGTGTTGCATTTTTCCATGTCATCATCTGCATTTCATCTGCATGTTTTTCAAAACTTGCATCCGATCCTTTTCCTCGTTGTCTGTTTCGCGATTCGACACTCCTGCACGAGCCCCCCTCGCTCCCCATCGCCCCTATCCATCAGCCTCGTTGCCGCGCTCAGCCGCCGCCATCGTCTCCTTTGCCTTCCGCCGCCGCCCATCGCCGGACCAGTCACCGGAGGACCCCGCCGCCGCCTCGGACCCGTGAACCCCGCCGCCGACTCGCCGTGCTCCGTCGCCTGCCTCCCCAGGACGCCGACCCACGCCGCCCTGTGGCCTCCTCGCCGTCCCCGGCCTCCTCCACCCCGCGGCGAGCGCTGGCAGCCCTTGCCTCGCCGCCGGCCGCTTCCAGGCCGGCCCTTCGCCCCCACGGCCGGACCCAGCGAGGTCCGCGCCGTCCCCGTCCTCCCTCGCTCGCCGGAGCACCATCGAGGGCCGGATCCGGCAAGATCCGGCGCCCTCAGCCAGTCAGCGCCGCCGCCAGGTGGGGCTCGGTCGTCAGCCTCACCATGCCGGACATGTCCGCCCGACCCTGGACAATGTCCATCCAGTCAGCCCCGAGGTCGTTTTTTCCTAAGTCCCCAGAAATCATACATCATGTGCATAGGTATGGCATGCCATAACTTCATGTGTGATGCTCCGTTGATGCATACAATATGTCAAAATGTTCATTAGGAGATGCTCTTCATTTTGTTCCATTGTGCCATGCTTGTTTGAGTCCATCTTGATGCCCTAATCATCGTTGCGAGAGTGCTATATGATGTTAACTGCTGTCTGTTAACAGAACTTGATGATTTGTCTTTTTCGTTGCATTTGATGTGTGCATCCTATGAGCATGAGCTCCACATATGTTTTGAACTACATCATGCCATCTTTACAGAGGTGCAATCCATGTATTTTTGGGAGTTGTGTAGTGAGTGCATCAAGCTTGTTAAGTCGAGTACTTGCTGTTACTATTTTGCTAGGCTGAATCTGTTATACCATGATGCTATGTAAACCTGCTGCTACAAGTCATTCTATGCATAATCTGGAGATGTTCACTAAGGATGTTTTGTTATAAATGTCATGATCTATCCATCCATGCCCCTGGTTGCATTTATAGCATGCTGTAGCTTGTTGTATTCTTGCTCTCAAGTTGCTAAATAATGTTGCTGTCAGCCTGTTAACATTAAGTTCAGATTTGCCATGTGTTTTGCTAGTGATCCATGCACCCTATGAACTTGCTCTTGCCATGCTTAGCTTCATAAACATGCATTCTTACTGTTGGTCACCTTGTCATGCCATGTATTGCTCTGTGGTGAGTGGTACAAGCTCACCAACATGCCTACTTATTGTTGTTCCTGCCATGCTTGAATCTGTCATATCATTTGTCATGTTTACATGCGTTCCATCATATCTTCTGATCCTTTTTAGCTCATGGTCAGTATGGGACTTTTGTGCTATGCAATTAGTAGATTCATGCCATGGCATTTTTTGCCATGATAAGTTTCTGTAACATGTTGTTTGATAGCTCTAAACATTGCAACCTGATGTTATTTCTGCTAAGCCTGTAAACTGTTATTATTTGCAATCTTGCCATGTGTTTTTGAGCATTTTCTAGTGATTTCTGGAGATAGCTCAGTGTTCATGTTTTGTCATACATTACCTGTACATCATGTCCATGCCTTTTGTTATCATGTTAGGATGATGTAGCATGTTGTTTTGATGCTTGCAATATGCCTAGTTGCTGTTTTGGACAACTTGTCCTTTAAACTTGTTTCATGTGTATGTGTTGAACCGTTGCTCCGTTTTGAGTGTGCTCTATATGAAACTTGCTTAGAATTGCATGTAGTTTCATAGTATCATGTTGTATCCGTGTTTTGAGAGTGTTTGCTTGATGTTTGTATGCATTTTGCATCAATGCCACGTTTATCTTGTTTTGCTCATATCTTCTAGGCCGTAGCTCCGAATTAAATGAACTTTATATGTAACTTGACTAGAATCTCGTGTATATCATCTTGGTGCATCTTAACTTGATGTTTAACAACTTGAACATACGGTTTATTCAGATCTGGACCAATTTCGAAATTTGCATATGAGGACTTACCGGAATTGTTATATGTTGCTTCCGGCCTCATTTAAACTTGCTTTGATGTGTTGCTCTTGTATGCATCATATCTTGCCATGAGTAGCTTCATGTAGTCTTGTCTTGCATCATACTTGTTTGTGCATCATGTCGTGTTCATGTGTGGTGTGTTTACCATGTTGTGTGCTTCATCTCGATAGTTCCCGTTTCGTTGCGATCGTGAGGATTCGTTCGTCTACGCTTGGTTCGTCTTCTTCATGGACTCGTTCTTCTTCCTTGCGGGATTTCAGGCAATATGACTGCTACCCTGGATCTCACTACTATCATTGCTATGCTAGTTGCTTCATTCTATCGCTTTGCTGCGCTACCTATCATTTGCTCTTCAAGCCTCCCAATTGCCATGTCAGCCTCTAACCTTTTCACCCTTCCTAGCAAATCATTGCTTGGCTATGTTACCGCTTTTGCTCAGCCCCTCTTATAGCGTTGCTAGTTGCAGGTGAAGTCGAAGATTGCTCCATGGTGGACAGGATTATGTTGGGATATCACAATATCTCTTATATTATTAATGCATCTATATACTTGGTAAAGGGTGGAAGACTCGGCCTTATGCCTGGTGCTTCGTTCCAATCTTGCCGCCCTAGTTTCCGTCATATCGGTATTATGTTCCCGGATTTTGCGTCCCTAACGCGGTTGGGTGATTTATGGGACCCCCTTGACAGTTCGCTTTGAATAAAACTCCTCTAGCAAGGCCCAACCTTGGTTTTACCATTTGCCTCACCACCACCTACATGTCCCTTGGGAGTAATTAACCCGAGGGTCATCTTTATTTTAGCCCCCCCGGGCCAGTGCTTGTCTAAGTGTTGGTCCAAACTGAGCAGCTTGCGGGGCCACCTCGGGGAAACTTGAAGTCTGGTTTTACTCGTAGCTTGACTTATCCGGTGTTGCCCTGAGAACGAGATATGTGCAGCTCCTATCAGGATTGTCGGCGCATCGGGCGGCTTTGCTGGTCCTGTTTTACCACTGTCGAAATGTCTTGTAAACCGGGATTCCGAGTCTGATCTGGTCTTCCTGGGAGAAGGAATATCCTTCATTGATCACGAGAGCTTATCATGGGCTAAGTTGGGACACCCCTGCAGGGTATAATCTTTCGAAAGCCGTGCCCGCGGTTATGCGGCAGATGGGAATTTGTTAATGTCCGGTTGTAGATAACTTGACACCAGATCCGAATTAAAACGCATCAACCACGTGTGTAGCCGTGATGGTCTCTTCTCGGCGGAGTCCGGGAAGTGAACACGGTTTTTGGGTTATGTTTGACGTAAGTAGGAGTTCAGGATCACCTCTTGATCATTACTAGTTGACGACCGTTCCTTTGCTCTCTTTCGCTCTTATTTGCGTATGTTAGCCACCATATATGCTTAGTCGCTGCTGCAACCTCACCACTTTACCCTTCCTTTCCAATTAAGCTTTGCTAGTCTTGATACCCATGGCAATGGGATTGCTGAGTCCTCGTCGCTCACAGATTACTACAACAACAGTTGCAGGTACAGGTTATGCGATGATCTTGACGTGAGAGCGATGTTTGCTTGTTTTGGAGTTCTTCTTCTGCTTCTTCTTCGATCAGGGGATAGGTTCCAGGTCGGCAGCCTGGGCTAGCAGGGTGGATGTCGTTTGAGTTTCTGTCTGTGTTTCATCCATAGTCGGATGTTGTTCTCATGTATGATATATTGTTGTATTCATGTGTCATTGGATGTATTGGATGTATCCCCATCTATTATGTAATGTTGATGTAATGATATCCACCTTGCAAAAGCGTTTCAATATGTGGTTCTATCCTTGGTGGGACCTTCGAGTCTCTTTAGGGTAGTATCGCATATTGGGCGTGACATGGTCGCGCCTCATGGTTGCGTCGGCTGGTGAAGCTGATCGATTTTCAATGAAAAACAAGTTGTCTTCCATCAGTGCTCTTTGCTTGTTACGCACAAATATGATATCCTTCGTCAGTTCACCTTGGTTGCGTTGGAGACGCATTCGTCTTTCACGTTGGTGCAATTTTATCACACAATTGGCTATGAACCAAATGTTTCCTCGAAGAAGGATCGACGTTGGTACTAAGAGCATAAGTTTTGTATTGATTTCTAAGCCTTCTCACAACTTTGTCTCCAGCTCCCCTGTAATTTTATTTGTCCAGCTATTAACTTTGATTTAAAAAATGGTGTGGACTAAAAACCCGGATGGACGTAGTAGCCCTCCATTTTTATTTACTCCGCATATTAGATTTGACTGAAGTCAAACTTTGTAATACTCTCAAACCTTTCCGATAATTGAAATTAAAATTCTTTATTTGTACACACTCTCACACGTTTCCGATAATTTGGCGCATGTGTGGTTGTTCACTTAGGGGAGGGTAGTGTACCACACGTGAAGGACAGGAAGTGCGACCAGGACGCGTGGGCGTGGATCGTTAGTTCATCGGAAGTAGTACTCCCTCTGTACATTAAATAAAGAGTTTCGTTTCGTACTTACACAATTTAAAACGATTGTTATGGACAGAATAAGAAAACCACTCCACTATATATTAGTCGTATACACACGAGAGTACTATATGGACTCAGCTTCATTGACTTAGTGCACCTGCCTTTGGGTTGATGACAGGTGGGCCCAAAATGTGGCTGGCTCACCTGTCATACAGCCAAAAGCAGATGGAGTGAAGGCACCAGAGCTCAGTCCGTACTACATTAGTATATATATAAGTGGGAGCCTCAGCGCTTGTTCGCCAGGGTTTGCACTCTCCACACGCTCGCCGCAATACATATATGTTAGACGCTGGAGGCTCAGCATTCATTTGCTAGGGTTTGCTATATTCACAGTCTCTCACCCTCTCTTCACCAGATCTAAACAAGACTGCGTTGGCCTCTTGTCTCTCCCCCCTCATAGCTGGTGAAGGAGGCGTCCGTATCCCGTCGCACCGGGAAGGGGAGGAGGTCCAGCGTTAACTCTATCGCCTTCGGCGAGGGAGGCAATCCACTGCCGCTGCGCTGTTCTCTTTCACCCAGCGCCTATGCGGGAGGGCCACCGACCCCTTTTTCCTCGCTTCCGTACGTAGTGTGGGCAGATCCGGCCTCCCGCCGCACGCCTTGCCACATCCCGACGACCCTAAGGTATAAGTTTCTTTGAAACCGTCGTTGCTCTAGCTGCATGTGGATCTTTTTCGATCTGTAGTCGACTCTAGGTCTTGGTTCAAAGAGGAAAGAAAGGTGCGGTGGTGTGGAGCATGAATCTAGGACATGGTTCAATGAGGATAGGAGGGAGGAAAAGTAGTATAGACTGGCTATCTAGCCGCTTTGTTGGTCGAAAAGGGAAAAAGGGGGTAACCCAGTACACACATCTGTAAGGAACCGATCTCTTTGTTGAAAAGGGAAACAAACTGGGGGGGGGGGTCGGGTAGTTTGTGCAGGACTAGATTTGCTGCCCTCACATAGGAAAAAAGTTCAAAGAGAACAAATATGGGACCAACACAAATATGCTGCTTGGCTACATACTCTGCATCACCCATTTATACGTGTGGACGCACATGGTGCTAGCATGTCCCATACAGCTATTTTGCTGTTGTTAATCTAAGGGCCTGTTTGGTTCCAAATAAGTCACCAATTTATAAGTCGAAAAGTGAAAAACGTGACTTATTTTGCCAAACAGACCCGACTTATAAGTCACCCCAACTTATAAGTCATAAGTTTCTCCACCCCAACTTAAAACTTATAAGTCACCCCCTTTTACGTGTGTCCCACCACCTACATGATGTTGAGGGCCTGTTTGGTTCCAAATAAGTCACCAACTTATAAGTCGAAAAGTGAAAAAAAGTGACTTATTTTGCCAAACAGACCCGACTTATAAGTCACCCCAACTTATAAGTCATAAGTTGCTCCACCCCAACTTAAAACTTATAAGTCACCCCCTTTTACGTGTGTCCCACCACCTACATGATGTTGATTGGTGTGGGAAGGTGTGTCAGATGACTTATAAGTCAGGTGACAACCAAACATGCATAACTTATAAGTCACTGGTTTTAAGTCACCTGACTTATAAGTCAGGTGACTTATTGGAACCAAACAGGCCCTGATTGGTGTGGGAAGGTGTGTCAGATGACTTATAAGTCAGGTGACAACCAAACAGGCGTAACTTATAAGTCACTGGTTTTAAGTCACCTGACTTATAAGTCAGGTGACTTATTGGAACCAAACAGGCCCTAAGAATGCCGCCGGAAAATTGAAGCAATGCCACTATTAAAAGTAAATTACATTTTTAACGAATGTTGTTTCAAGAGAGTGTCTCTGTTAATATGAATCAATGCTACCGTTTTAGAAATGCTACTATCCTACTTTGTTTTCCATCCAAGATAAGTTAGATGCTTCTTTCTGTCACCGTTTGTTTCATCCTCCTTTATCGGCAAGTAATTGTTTCCTTTTTTGCCTCTGTTAAAACAGGGGTATCGATTCAACTTGTTGCTATTGCGACATTTTAATTCAATACTCGAAAACTTATGTTTTAAGAGTGTTTTGTGCAGTTCAACTTGAATGTCACACCGGTGACTTTGCTTAATTTTGGTGGAACTGCACAGAAGGAGATCGAGATTTGTTTCCATTGTTCCTGTCGAGTTGTTTCAAATCTTGGTGTCTACCACATGATATCTATTCAACTTGTTGCTATTGCGACATTTTGCTTCGCTACGCGAAACACTTTGCTTGATTTCAGTGCAACTGCACAAAATGAGATTGGATTTCCTATTCGTGTTAGCAGATTCGTATTTTATCCTGGTGTTCTCATGAAAGGTCAACATGCCTTCATCCACATGATTGTGCAGTGTGCTTTGAGATCTTGTGCTACTTGTATTGGTACTGTTTTAAATAAATGTTGAATTGAAGCTATTGTATTGCTGTCTTTTCCCATTAAGTAGTGAACAAAAATGGGACCAACCCAGACATGATGCTTGTTGCTTTGTTACAACAAACTCTGCATCACCCCCTTTATAAGTAGATGGAAGCACATATTGTTGTTGCGCCGACTCTCCCCTGGAACTGTTTATGCTTTTCGTTAATCTAATGCCGCTCATAAAATTAAGCAATGCCACTCTCAGAATTAATTAACTACTGAATCTTAGTTCAAAACTGCAACACTTGTTAGGAATGGTACTATCCTGCTTTGTAGTTCTTTCTACATGTTTAACCAAGGTATTGTTAAGATAATGTCTCTTTAAAAATGAATCAGTTGCATTGTTTTAGGAATGGTACTTTTCTGCTTTGTCGTTCTTTATACATGTTGAACCAAGGCATTGTTAAGATAATGTCTCAGTCAATATGAATGAATCACAATGATGGAGAATTGCTCCTCTCCTGCTTTGTTTCCCATTAAGACAAGTCATCAACCATTATTTCTCAGTATTTGTTTCCCTTATACCTATTGTTGCTTACAGGGATATCAAAATTAATGCTTAGTTTTATTCCGACTTCGATTTTAGTTGAACTGCACAAAAGGAGCCAATGTGTCCAAGGCAAACTGCTGCATTACTGGGTCCAGTTGGTCGTTCCACTTTGCAGAAAGAAGCAGTCACTGGATGTGGTACATTACAGAAGGAATGACCGAGAAGCTTTACAGAGTATTATTAGACACCGGTGACATGACTAGTCTGCAGAGACCATTGGCAATTTAACAACACGTGGAGTGCCCTGGGCAAAAAGTGCCCAAACAAGTACAAGAAGCTAAGACAGGACACAATCATAGGCATTACATATTTTGAATGGGAAAATCTTGTCAAAGTTTAATAATTGTTGTTAGCAAGAAGACGTTAGTTTAATATATTGGAATTGGAAAACCTTGTCAAAATTTGCTCATTGATGTTAGCAAGAAGACGTTAGTTTAATATATTGGAATTGGAAAACCTTGTCAAAATTTGCTCACTGATGTTAGCCAGAAGACATGCATTTGATATTTTTGAGTGGGACGCCCTTGCTGTGAGCAGCGTCGAGTGTTTTTTCCGACTCATGTGCTTAGTTTAGAAGTAAATAGTTACTCTGCTGAGATATTCATGTGTTAAGAGTTTGTTCTGAAAATTGTCTATGTAATGCCAGGCCTTGTGTTTGATTGCAAAGTTGAGCTTGGAATGTTGTGGCATGCGGCATCACGAGTTGTTCACCATGCCTCCTGAGAATAATGCTTCGTATTGTTTTGCATGTCGATCTAATGCCAGTGATTTGCTTGTTAAGAAGATCATCCTCTTCTGTTGTTTCCGTGCGTAAGAAGTTCATCATCTGATGTTTCATTCATAGCCTATACGACATATCGGGTAGGTTAGATGTGAAACCATATGATCTTCCGACCAACTCATGATATTAGGCCGTGATTGGATCGTCGTTTTCCAACCAAAACCGCTTGTAAAACCGACACTTGTAAATTAAAGCAGATGGTCTCGGGCGAAGGCGCTTGGTTAGTCGATTTCGACTAGTAAAATATCGGAAGTACTTCACACACGATAAAAACGCTGAACGACACTCGGACGATTGCTAATCCAACCGTTAGCTGTTGTTTCAGCCCTATCCATGGATGGCATGATACGCACGTCGTGCATGTATCGTCTGGTAATGTCGTCCATATAGCAATGCTCGTAAAATATACACTGGTCTCTCAAATTACACGCGTAACCCGTCGGTTTTACTTACAGACCTCGGGCCTTCCGATGACGAGTAAATTACACTTGTATGTTAATACAGGTTTGAAATAAACCAGAGCTCCCAAGGTGCTCATAGGTGTCCGAAGATCCTGGCTTCCTGAATGAGCAGCGGGCGCTGTCTCAAACCTCCGTAGGGCCCGCGAGGCCCTATCCGTTATCCTTCGAGTTGTTGTGCTCGCCGTGGCGCCGAGCATTGTTAACATGGTCAACGAACATGAGGATTCAGGAGATGACTTTATTTTGACTGGATGACACTAAGGACCCACTAGGGCCATAGCTGTACGTACGCAAGTGCCTACTTATTATGTACAACTATATTTTTTTTCTTTCTCCTAGTTTCTTGACATCACGGTTCCACACTATTGTCAACCTATGTAGTCAATATAAATGAGAGAATTGCACAAGGTGCGGCCGACATCTGGGACCAAGCAGCTCGAGCAGTATTTGTCTTTTTGAGGCGTGAGCACTGTAGAGTTTTTATTGGCGATGATTTCATTGTTGTTCAGAGGAGAGTAGGGTATTAACTGGGCGGGCTGTGGCCCGTGTAGCCCAGGCCAGATATCCAGCCCAGATACTACTTTTTTCAAGATGAAAATGGCTAGCCCAGCTATATGTATTTTTGAGGAATACCCAGGCAAGGTCAACTTGTTATTCTCCGCCCCGCTGTGCTGCAAATCTTTCCTAGGAGGGATGCATTAGGCTTAACAGGAAAATGGGCTTTAAAAATAATAAATTGGATGTAATTATAAAAACTGGGCAGTAACTATAAAAAAATGCACCAAACACAAAATTAGTTTATAAAATATTATTTATGGATTTTGAAAATCTTAAATTTTCATTGTTGAGCGCGCAATGTTTCGTTGGATTTTTACGTAATACAAATTTATATTTAATCTGAATAGAAATTTCAGGATAAAAATATTTGGGATCCCATCAAAATGTGGGAAATTTTATTGAATTCTGTCTTCAATGGTTGGTTGAAATTATTAATCGTTATCCTAGCTAGAAAATGGGTTGTACTTTTGACAAACTATAAATGGGCTATTGTAAATTCCATTAGAATTCAAAAATGGGCTGTACATTCTTACAAAACGCAAATGGGCTATAAGTTCTCTGCCACACACTTGTGGGCCTACTAAGTGACGCGCTCCCTAAAAAAATAAGTTGACGCGTATGCAAGGCTTTGTCAACTTATTATAGTCAACACACGGTTCTAGCAGCAGTGGCCGTTGGACGTCTATCCAACGGATGTCGTGCTTCTTCTTCAATCTCGGATATTCTTAGCTTCGGCCGCCCAAAAAATGATTCCTCCCCCTGACATCTATGGCGCACCATTTCGGAGTCTAACCTGTGGGCCTACTAAGTTGGAGCGTACAAAGGGCTTTGCCAACTTAGTCAATATAAACGATTCTAGCTTGAGTGACCGTACGATGTCCATCCAACGGCCGTAGTGCTTCTTCAACCTCTGGTCTTCTTGGTCTAGCCGCCCAAAGCAGCGCCGGTCATGTCGCCTGCTCCTGCCTCTCGTGGCTGGCTGTGCTGCCGCGGAGGCCTCACCGCCCCCATACTACTCCCACCGCTGGCCAGGCCATCCCTCCACTCACCCACACCCCTTGTTATTCTGCGGCGACGGCAGCCTCACACCGCGGCCGAACCAATGCACCCTCGTACTCCTCTCCGCGCGGGCTTCCACTACTGCGTCTTCCCCGGCTCCGCGTCGTCCCCTTCCTAGGCGTTTCCGTCGTCTACCGCCCTGGTGCTCTCGGCGTGGCGTGGTCAACGACCGACTTCCATCGGAAGAGTACTGTACGTGGAGAGGCTGACAGCTGGGTCCATGGCGGCCGCAAGGAAGTGCCTCCTTATTACGCACAAAATAATTATTCCTCCACCTGACAGCAGGGACCCGCCGGACAAGCCACCTTATTTCGCAAAAAAACGCTTCCCCCCTGACTGTTGGTTCCCACCGGACGGGCCACCGTATTTCGCGAGAAAAACATTCCCCCCGCTGTCAGCTCGGACCCACCAGAAGTGCCTCTTTATTACGCACAAAAAAAATGAATACTCCCCCTGCTAGCTGGGACTCACCTTGGTGGGAAGCTGACTTGTGGGCCTACTAAGTTGACGGGGACGGAGGGCTTTGTCAACTTAGTCAATATAAAAGATTCTAGCTCTAGTGACCGTACGATGTACATCCAACGGCCATAGTGCTTCTTCAACCTCTGGTCTTCCTGCTCCAGCCGCCCAAAGCAGCGCCGGTCGTGCCGCCTGCTCCTGCCTCTCGTGGCTGGCTGTGCTGCCGCGGAGGCCTCACCACCTCCATACTACTCCCACCGCTGGCTAGGCCATCCCTCCACTCCACTCACCCACACCCCCTGTTATTCTGCGGCAGCGGCAGCGCAGCCGAACCAGTGAACCATTGTACTCCTCTCTGCGTGGGCATCCACTGCCGCGTCTTCCCCGGCTTCGTGTCGTCCCCTTCCTAGGCCTCGCTATCGTCCACCGCCGTGGTGCTCTCGGCGCGGCGTGGTCAATGTGGTCAACGACCGAATTCCATCGGAAGAATACCGTACGTAAAGAGGCTGACAGCTGGGTCCACGGCAGCCGCAAGGAAGTGCCTCCTTATTATGCGGAAAATAATTATTCCTCCACCTGATAGCAGGGACCCACTGGACGGGCCACCAGTATTTCGCAAAAAAATCATTTGCCCCTGACTGCTGGGACCCACCCGACGGGCCACCGTATTTCGCGAAAAAAACGTTCCCCCTGCTGTCAGCTCGGACCCATCGGAAGTGCCTCCTTATTACGCACAAAAAAATGAATACCCCCTGCTAGCTGGGACCCACCTTGGTGGAAGTCTGACTTGTGGGCCTACTAAGTTGACGGGGACGAAGGGCTTTGTCAACGTAGTCAATATAAACGATTCTAGCTCCAGTGACCGTACGATGTCCATCCAACGGGCGTAGTGCTTCTTCAACCTCTGGTCTTCTTGCTCCAGCCGCCCAAAGTAGCATCGGTCGTGCCGCATGCTCTTGCTTCCCGTGGCCGGATGTGCTGCCGTGGAGGCCTCACCGCCCCCTACTATTCCCACCGCTGGCCAGGCCCTGCGGCGACGGCAGCCTCACACCGCAGCCGAACCAGTCAACCCTCGTACTCCTCTCTGCACGGGCTTCCACTACCGCGTCTTCCCCGGCTCCCCGTCGTCCCCTTCCTAGGCCTCGCCGTCGTCCATTGCCTTGGTGCTCTCGGTGCGGCGTGGTCAACATGGTCAAGGAATGACTTCCATCGTACGTGGACTGTATGTGGAGAGGCTGACATCTGGGTCCACGGCCGCAGCAAGGAAGTGCCTCCTTATTACGCGGAAAATAATTATTCCTCCACCTGACAGCGGGGACCCACCGGACGGGCCACAGTATTTCGCGAAAAAACGTTTCCCCCCTGACTGCTGGGACCCACCAGCTGCACCTTCGCACACAAGGAAGTGCGTCCGGGCAAAAAAAAATGATTCGCCCCCCTGACTGCTGGGACCCACCGGCTACATCTTCGCATCCAAGGAAGTGCGTCCGGGCAAAAAAAACGATTCGCCCGTGTCGGTGTCCAAACCGGCGGATCTCGGGTAGGGGGTCCCGAACTGTGCATCTAGGCGGATGGTAACAGGAGACAAGGGACATGATGTTTTTACCTAGGTTCGGGCCCTCACGATGGAGGTAAAACCCTACTCCTGCTTGATTAATATTGATGATATGGGTAGTACAAGAGTTGATCTACCACGAGATCAAAGAGGCTAAACCCTAGAAGCTAGCCTATGGTATGATTGTTGTTCGTCCTACGGACTAAAACTCTCTGGTTTATATAGACACCGGAGAGGGCTAGGGTTACATAGAGTCGGTTACAATGGGAGGAGATCTACATATCATATCGCCAAGCTTGCCTTCCACGCCAAGGAAAGTCCTATCCGGACACGGGATGAAGTCTTCAATCTTGTATCTTCATAGTCCGGGAGTCCGGCCAAAGGTCACAGTCCGGCCATCTCGACACCCCCTAATCCAGGACTCCCTCAGTAGCCCCTGAACCAGGCTTCAATGACGACGAGTCCGGCGCGCAAATTGTCTTCGGCATTTCAAGGCAGGTTCCTCCTCCGAATACTTCATAGAAGATGTTGAACACAAGGATAGTGTCCGGCTCTGCAAAATAGTTTCCACATTCCATCGTAGAGAGAATAATATTCGCACAAATCTAATCTGTTGACGCATTCCGTAGCGTGACATCACAACCAAGCCTTTATTCGAATCGTTTTACTGTCCCACCTCAGCGTGTTTAGCGAGGTGGTTTCCTTGGCACGTCTTGTCAAAGCAGAGATCGTGTCCCCTTATTCCGGGATTCTCATCAATACGGGCGTGGGTAACCCAACCGCGCCATTAATCGCGGCGCTTGGGAGATAAGCGAGTTTTTACTAGGCTAGTGGGGGCTCATAGTTGCGGCTGCCCATATAAGGGGATAAGGATATACCCTTTCCATCTACGCCTTCTTCCTCCTTCGCTTATCCATTCCTGCGCACTCGAGCTCCAGCGCCCAAGTCCGCACTTCCCACCTCAACCTTATCCAATCATGTCCGGAGCGGGAGGTAGATGGATGGCCTCCTCCATTACCGAGGGGCAGATCAAGAAGCTGAGGAAAGCCGGATACTTGTCTAACGACATCGCGCACCGGCTCCCAGATGAGGGGCAGCTCATCCCCACCCCCAGGCCCCATGAGAGGGTCATGTTTCTCCCCCATTTCCTCCACGGACTGGGCTTTCCTCTTCACCCATTTGTCTGGGGGCTCATGTTCTACTACGGCCTGGACTTCCACGATCTGGCCCCGAATTTCATCCTCAACATCTCGGCGTTTATCGTCGTGTGTGAGGTCTTCCTCCGCATCCAGCCCCACTTCGGCTTATTGCTGAAGACCTTCAATGTCAAGCCGAAGGTTGTGGGCGGCCGACAAGCGGAGTGCGGAGGCGCCATGGTGGGCAAGATGGCCAACGTCACATGGCTCGAGGGCTCCTTTGTGGAAACCATCAAAGGGTGGCAATCGGGGTGGTTCTACATCACCGAGCCGCGTGACCCTGAACGGGCAGCGGCCCCCGAGTTTCGATCTGGCATCCCCACGCGGCTTACCTCATGGAAAGAGACGGGCCTGACATGGGGTAATCCGAAAGAGGCGACCGGACTCCAAACCTGCGTCCAGAACCTGATGGACAAGAAGGTTAAACTCGTCAACTTAGTCCAGGTCATGCTCTTTCGCCGGATCCTCCCGTGTCAACGGCAGGCTTTTAATCTGTGGGAATTCGACCCGGCTCAGCACCAAACTCTGTCCAGGCTCTTCGACACAACACACGAAGATGCTTGGAAGGTGCTTTTCAAGAGCTCCGGGGTCCACCCTCCCACTACTGAGGATCGCGGATTCTGCGCGAAGTGCCAAGCCAGCGTGGTAAGCTTAGTTTACCCATTACAGGGTATTTGTTTTTCATAGTTTGACTCTATGCAGGATCGAAACTCCCATTCCTTTAACAGGACTGGCAGAAGAAGGCCGGACAGATCGACTGTCCGGCTCCTTTGCCCGAAGACCCAGCGGACGCCCGTTTGGCAAAGCTGCTGGTTCCGACACCTCACGTGGTGCCGGATAAGAAGGTCAAGAAGAAGGCCACGGGGACTCGAAAGAGTTCCCAACGCCTGGTGGTGTCGGACTCATTGCCCGACGACCCCGAGACGCCCTCCGCCTTCGAAGATGAGGAGGAGGAAGAAGAAGCCTCTCCCCCTCCAGCGGGGGGAGGAAAGAAAAGGAAGGCCGCCCCAACTGGGGAGGCCGGAGGGTCCAAGAAGGGGAAGACCCTTCCTCGGGACTACGCCTCCGACACCAATGATGGCGGAGAGGAATGGCCATCCAGGGTCAAGCCCCTGGCGAAATCATAAGTATCCGGATACCAGAATAACTTATGGTGTTCCTCTATTGTACAATACCTTCTGACACCGAATTCAATTATGCACCGCCCAAGGCTCAGCTTGGCAATTCGTCGAGCGGCTCCCTGGACTCGTGGATGTGAATAGTGCTTCACTCCCGACGGCTACCTCCCCCTACCCTACAGATGATGCCGAGGTGGAGTCCCAAAAGGGGATAAACCAGGAGGAGGTGGTCCTGGAGGCGCTGCAAGGAGACCTCCCAGACTCCAGGCCCAAAGGGGACGAAGCCCCAGAGGGATCTAAGTCCAGCCCTGGGCCGGACACCACTCCGGAACCTTCAGTGATTCCGGAGTCTGGCAGGCGGCCCTCTTGCAAGAAGGGCAAGCCTACGACGCCGGCGGCCTCCGTCCAACCGAAGGCGCCGGACAATTTGCTGGAGGTGCGTGACGGCGCCTCCATCGACGAGGAGCACCGCACTGTTATGAGTGCGGTGATCCAGAAGGTTCAGTCCGCCAAGAGCGGACTGACAGAAGCCTGTGCCAGCCTTCTAACAGGCTTTGAGGTATGTATGTAAAACATATGAAAATGGTACCGCATAGACAGTAGCCCCTGATGCTCAGTTTGGTGTTCGGAAGGAAAAGCCAGACTGAGGATCTAATAAAAAAAGATATACGCAGGAGTCTAACATAAATATGTCAATATGGGAATGCAGGCTGCGCTGCTGACCTCTACCGCACTGACTGCAGAGGTCGATGCATTGAAGCAGAGCCTCGAGCGGTCCGAGAACGAGCTCGGCCTTGCCAAGAAGCAGCTCGAGGACAAGGAGGTATGTAGTACCTTATGTAAGTATATAAAAATATCGAGTTGCAAAAATGACAGGACCAACATGAATGTTACAGGGGCCACAACCGAGGTGGCGACCCTGAAGGAAGCGCTTTCCAAGGTCGAACACAATGTGGCCTTGGAGCGCACCGAGCGAGAGAAACAAGAGGCGCAGGTGGCGGAGGTTCGGCAAGAGCTCAATGCTCTTGTGAAAAAACATGAGAGTTTAGAGCTTGACTCGAAGACTCAAGAGTCCGAGCTTGCCTCGCCACTTGAAAGCGCCAAATCTGCCAAGGCCGAAGCCCAAAAAGCCGTCCAGGAAATTGAGGCGATGAAGAAGATTGCGGCGGGTAAGGCATTCTTTATGCAAAGCAAGCACGTGAAAGTAAATTACCTGTTACTTACCCGAATCCGGAGCTCTCTAGGAGCATTCGCAGATCTGCCCCGCAGTGTATCCGACGCCGCCGCATTCTACCGGGCCGAGGAACGGAGCTCGACAGAGAAGGTGTTCTGGTCCTAGTATGCTGAGGCCGGACACCCAGTGCCCCTGAGCTACCAGCTGAAGCAACTGGTCGAGCTTCATAAGGCAGCCGAACAGGCCATGAAGGGCCTGATAGGCCGGCTGTGGCCTGGGGAGGCCATGCCTTTGAGCTATTTTGGGCTGGTGCGGCGAATGGTGGATGCCTGTCCACGGCTTGAAGTCATCAAGCGCTCCGTATGCATCGAAGGCGCCCGTAGGGCTTTTGCCCGTGCTAAAGTGCACTGGGGCAAGCTGGATGCTGAGAAGCTGGTGACAGAAGGGCCACCGGAGGGGAAGGAGCATCGCCGGCCCGAGATGTATTATGAGGGTGTCCTGAAGGGTGCCCGTCTTGTGGCGAATGAATGTACCAGGGATGTAATTTTTGAGTAAACTCGCTCGTGTTTATCCTGTGCGCTGAAAACTTGTTCATGTGCGCTAAGCAAGGCTTTTTGAATTTAAAATATTACCTTCTGTGCGGCCGTTTATTAAATCTGAGAGATGCAAGTCATGTGCTTCTGCCCCCATGCCATGAGTGCTAGGGTGTTCGGGATAAACCTGAGCGCTCTTGTTCCCATTCTTGGGTCCTTCGAGGGAGGCGCTCAGCACAACGAACAAGGCGATCGGACTTATAATGCTTTATCACTCTCACTTAGCCATAGAATTCTATAATTTTAAATTTCAGCGAAGCCCCTAGTATCTGGAAGACCGAGTTCGGGGCACTATCCACGCCTAGGCCGGATAAATCTGGCTCCTCGCTCGAAGCGGCATAAGTCTTTAGGGACTCGAAAAACCTCTCAAACAGCGACTGGTCTCTCGCCCTATCATGACAGTCAGTTTTAGCTTTCTCTACTGAGGTGTTAACCCAGCTCAACTGGGGCACAACCGCAGTAGTTCTCCCATCGCTACCTTAGCCGACATAGCGGAACGTAAGGTACCAAAACATGTGAGCCGGACAAACCCAACTATTGATCCAAGACATGATTCGAAGCCAATGCATATAATGCTATAAGTTCGGGGTGCCGTACTCATAAGAGTGTTTGGTCTTCTCACACCATATTCTGGGGAACTTAAGCCCCTAGTGTATTAGCCGTACCAAAGTGTACGGTTGCATGATGTCATGACTGAACATATTTACATGAAAAATGAATGCAATAATAGACAAGAGCTATGTATTGTTTATTAAAGGGCTACTATGAAAGCAGAACGATACAAATAGTGCGATAAGCAAGAGATGGGATTATTTGACATGTCCCCCTCCAGGGGCAAGCTCCGAGACTTTAAGTAAGACAGGTATTTAGCTCGTTATAGAGACCACCTGGACGTTCGACGTGGCTTGCTGTCTCCCTGGCTGTTGCATCGTGTGTTCGGCGATTGTATTACCAGACAGTCCTTCCGAAGAGTGGAGTCCTGAAAGTAAGAAAAGAGAAGCGACAAAATCGGGAGCCCCTAGTGCGGTTGAGCCACCTTCTGGGCATGCCGTGGTTGTGCCCCTCCCCTTATGCCCATGGTACTTCCAGAGCGTAATTATGTACGCGTGGTACTGGTTTCGCAATCTCGCGAGGGCTGGGGTTGGCGCTGCACTGCTATGCTTGCTTGGAATGTGCCAGACGGTCTTGTTGTAGGTTACTCCGGGCGCGCTTGACGGTGTCCGAACGTTTAGTAGCTGGACTGTAGAATTGCCTTGAGAGGCTACTTTGTACTTCTGCTGCGAGGGCCACTGTGTGCTCCTCTGTTCGGAGAGAGCATTCGGTATTTCCATTGACCATAATAACTCCGCGAGGGCCTGGCATCTTGAGCTTGAGATATGCATAGTGCGGCACCGCATTAAACTTTGCAAATGCGGTTCGCCCGAGCAGGGCGTGAGAGCCACTACGGAACGGGACTATGTCGAAGATTAACTCCTCGCTTAGGAAATTATCCGGGGATCCGAAGACCACTTCAAGTGTAACTAAGCCTGTACAACTGGCCTCTACACCTGGTATGACACCTTTAATGGTCGTCTTTGTGGGTTTAATCCTTGAGGGATCTATGCCCATTTTCCGCACTGTATCCTGGTAAAGTAGGTTCAGGCTGCTGCCGCCGTCCATGAGGACCCTAGTGAGGTGAAATCCGTCAATGATTGGGTCTAGAACCAATGCAGCGAATCCGCCGTGACGAATGCTAGTGGGGTGGTCCCTTCGATCAAAAGTAATCGGTCAGGAGGACCATGGGTTGAAATTTGGGGCGACTGACTCCAACACATATACGTCCCTGAGCGCACGCTTCCGTTCCCTTTTGGGGATGTGGGTTGCGTATATCATGTTCTCTGTCCGCACTTGTGGGGGAAAGCCCTTCTGTCCTCTGTTGTTCGGCGGCCGGGGCTCCTCCTCGTCATTGCTATGCAACCCCTTGTCTCTGTTTTCGGCACTTAACTTGCCTGCCTGCTTGAACACCCAACAATCCCTGTTGGTGTGATTGGCTGGTTGTTCGGGGGTGCCGTGTATCTGGCACGAGCGATCGAGTATCCGGTCTAAGCTGGATGGGCCCAGAGGATTTCCTTTGAATGGCTTCTTCCGCTGACCGGGTTTAGAGCCTCTGAATCCGGCATTAACTGCCGTATCCTCAGTATTGCCGTCGTTAATGCGGTGCTTGTGCTTGTTGCGACGCGACCTGCCATTGTTGTCCTTGGTATCTGAATTACCCGGGCTCTTCGTCATGTTATTACTACGAGCTAGCCAGCTGTCTTCCCCGCGCAAAAGCGGGTCATGAGTGTTGTGAGGGATGCCATGGATTTCGGCTTTTCCTGTCCAAGGTGCCGGGCTAGCCATTCATCACGGATATTATGTTTGAAGGCTGCGAGAGCCTCTGCGTGCGGACAGTCAACTATTTGATTTTTCTTAGTTAGGAACCGTGTCCAGAATTGTCTGGCCGATTTCTCTGGCTGCTGAATTATGTGGCTTAGGTCATCGGCGTCTGGTGGTCGCACATAAGTGCCTTGGAAGTTGTCAAGGAATGTGGATTCCAGGTCCTCCCAGCAACCAATTGACTCTGCTGGCAAGCTGTTAAGCCAATGCCGAGCTGGTCCTTTAAGCTTGAGTGGGAGGTATTTTATGGCGTGTAGATCATCACCGCAGGCCATGTGGATATGAAGGAGATAATCCTCGATCCATACTGCAGGATCTGTTGTGCCATCGTATGATTTGATGTTTACGGGTTTAAACCCTTCAGGGATTTGATGATCCATTACTTCATCTGTGAAGCATAGTGGGTGTGCGGCGCCTCTGTACTCGGCTATATCACGATGTAGCTCATATGAGCCATGCCTGCCCTGTTCGGCCTAGCCGTATTTGCCATATCCGGCGTGACGGTTATCGTCACGTGTCGTGGGGCGCCCACATGATCCGTAGATCGATCTTGTTTGCCTTGCCTTGTCCTCCAATATGTCTCGCATGTCTGGCACGTTTCCCCGTGCCTTGGTACTTTTCGAGCGGCGTCAGGGTGCGGCTTGAGTTGAGGGCCGAAAGGCCTCTCTGTCGTGGCCACGGGGTGGCCGATCGGCCGCATCATACACTGGTGATGTAGGTTTAGTTGCTTCCTCCTCTAGTTGGGGTAGCAGCCTGCGCTTTGGGTAGCTCTTGGAGGGGCGTTCAAGTTTGTACTCTTCGGCCGCCAGGACTTCAGTCCATCTGTCGGCTAGCAAGTCTTGATCAGCTCTAAGCTGCTGTTGTTTTCTTTTGAGGCTGCTTGCTGTGGCCATAAGCCTGCGTTTGAAACGCTCTTGTTCGACGGGATCCTCAGGCACAACAAATTCGTCGTCTTCGAGGCTTGCCTCGTCTTCGGAGGGAGGCATATAATTGTCGTCCTCGACCTCTCTGTCTGCCGCTCTCTCATGAGGGCTGGCTTCCCCATCCTCCTGCGCTGAATCCTGCTGGAGGGGGTTGTCTTCGGCACTGTCCGGGGTGTTATTGTCTCCAGTGTCGGGCTCGCCGTTTTTGCTTTGGCGGGATTTAGAGCAGCGTCGCTGACGTTGGCGCTTAGGTTGTTTCTTGGAGGGGTCATCCTCCATTTTTCCATCGCCATTCCCTTCTTTTGGGGTGTCCACCATGTATATGTCATATGACGAGGTGGCTTTCCAGTGCCCTATAGGCACTGGTTCTTGGTCGTCTCCTTCATCGGCGTCCATACCGTCGATGTCTTCGGAGTCGAAGTCAAACATGTCGGTTAAATCGTCGACAGTGGCTACGAAGTGGGTGGTGGGTGGGTTTCGAATTTCTTCGTCATCCGCATCCCAACCTTGCTAACCATAGCCCGGCCAGGGCTCTCCTGATAAAGACAGAGACTTTAGTGAATTCAGGATGTCGCCAAAGGGCGAGTGCTGAAAGATGTCTGCGGCGGTGAACTCCATGATCGGGGCCCAATTGGGTTCGATCGGAAGGGGTGCGGAAGATTCGGAGTCCGGAAAGGAGTCCCGCACCTTGGAGTCACGAGCTCCGCTAGGGACAAGATTGGTGTTCGACTCGGTCACCGTAGAGATTGCAGCCCCCGAGGCGGCGTCTAGCCACCCGTCCTCGACCAACGCAATCAGCTCCGAGCTGAGGGTCGGAGCAGACACCTGGGCGGCGCTCTGGGCACTATCCGGCGGCAGAGCTAGATCATGCCCATCATGACAGCGCGGCGCGCTCGGCCGCGACTCGAATCCGTCGAAGATCAAGTCTCCACGGATGTCAGCCGTGTAGTTTAAACTTCTGAATCTAACCTGATGACCAGGGGCGTAGCTTTCGATCTGCTCCAGATGGCCAAGCGAATTGGCCCGCAGTGCAAAGCCGCCGAATACAAAGATCTGTCCGGGGAGAAAAGTCTCACCCTGGACCACGTCGTGGTTGATGATCAAAGAAGCCATCGGGCCTAAAGGTGACGACACAGAGGAACTCTCAATGAAAGCACCAATGTCGGTGTCAAAACCGGTGGATCTCGGGTAGGGGGTCCCGAACTGTGCGTCTAGGCGGATGGTAACAAGAGACAAGGGACACGATGTTTTTACCCAGGTTCGGGCCCTCTCGATGGAGGTAAAACCCTACTCCTGCTTGATTAATGTTGATGATATGGGTAGTACAAGAGTTGATCTACCACGAGATCTGAGAGGCTAAACCCTAGAAGCTAGCCCATGGTATGATTATTGTTCGTCCTACGGACTAAAACTCTCCGGTTTATATAGACACCGGAGAGGGCTAGGGTTACACAGAGTCGGTTACAATGGGAGGAGATCTACATATCGTATCGCCAAGCTTGCCTTCCACGCCAAGGAAAGTCCTATCCGGACACGGGACGAAGTCTTCAATCTTGTATGTTCATAGTCCGGGAGTCCGACGAAAGATCACAGTCCGGCCATCCGGACACCCCCTAATCGAGGACTCCCTCAGCCCCCCTGACTGCTGGGACCCACCAGCTACATCTTCGCATGCAAGGAAGTGCCTGACAGTCAGGACCCACCTGGTCGAAGCGTACGTACTGTTGTCATTCTGGTCGCGAACGTGTATGTACATATATACTGGTGGATGTAGAGGCGCGCACGTGTCGTAGTAGAGGTGCGCACGTAGCATGTACACGTACGTACAGCGGCGAGGGTGCAAGAAAGAAAATACGGCCACGTACATGCATACGGGCAGGGTCTCTAACGCCTATCGCGCATACGTACATGGCTGGGTCAGAACGGAGAAACAGCGCCGTCATCGTGTTCATGGGGAGCCAACCGGCTGGGTCGGAACGGAATGCGTGGTCGTGTTCATCGGGAGGGCTTGGATGGAACAAGCGATGGAAACGAGGCCTGGCGTACCGCACAACGGAGGAAACGGCCTTGTGTTCGACCGGCCACGTTCGAAACGGGGTCCTGTTGATCGGGAGGGGCCTGGCGTACCACAAAACGGAGGAAACGGACCTCCTACGGTCGAAACAGGGGTCCTGTTGATCGGGAGGGGTGTGGCATACCGCAAAATGGACGAAACAGACTTGTGTTGGAGTGCTACAGTCGAAACGGGGGGGGGGGGTGGAGGGGTGTGGCGTACCGTAAAACGGGACTCCACGGGATACTGTTCATCTCCACCGTCGACCTCCTCCAGCCTCCACGGGCTACCGTCGACCTCATCCAGCCTCCACGGGCTCCTGTTCATCTAGCCTCCACCACTTGCTACTCCACCGGCTACTGTTCAACCACCCCTCCATGGGCACCCCTCCACCGTCTACTGTTCATCCAGCCCTCCACACCTTGGGGTCCTGTTGAACCACCCCTCCACGACCACCCCTCCACCGTCTACTGTTCATCCAGCCCTCCACACCATGGGTTCCTGTTCATCCAGAGGCAATGCCACCACTCACTGTTCATCCACCCCCCTCCCCCTCGCAACACTCACTGTTCATCCCAGAGGCAGCATCGATCGGCTTCAGTTAGCAGCAGTAGTGAAGGAATCGCTCCATCGGGTTCAGTTAACAGCCATCGATCGATCTCTCGGGTTCAGTAACGCGTAGCCTGCAGTGCAATCGCTCGGGTTCAGTTAGAGCCCAACGCCTCGCTCGGGTTTAGTTAGAGCCAACGCCTCGCACACACACGCGTACGTACGAGAGAAACGCGCATCGCTCTGCCCCCGACCTCCCACCGTAACCGGCAAGTCCCCGAAATTTTCCTCCCCCTCGCTTCTACCATAGTTTTTTCGGTCATGGATGGCCCAAAGAATGTCATGCAGCTGCGTCTCTGGCCCGCCCAGGACGGAAAGCCCATTTTCTTTCATGATGTTTTGTCATAGAAGTAGGATCCCACCACATCTATGATGATACCGGGTTTTGTCACAATTATCGTCATAGAAGTGTCATATGTATGATAGAAAAAAAAATTGTTCGTCCCAAAATGTCACGGATGTGTCTTTTTCTATAGTGGATGGCCTGCTACTCCGCCATCTCCGCGGCTTGGGTGACGACGAACTCCACCTCAGCCTCCTCCATGTTGAACCCCGGAACAGGCTGCTCTGCCATGTCCTCCTCTGGATCCGCCACCTTCATCGTCTTCGGCAGCGGATCTCCCTCCTCCTCCTCCTCCTCCTCCTCATCCTCATCCTCCTCATCCTCCTCCTCCTCCTCCTCGTCCTCCTCGTCCTCCTCCTCCTCCTCATCCTCCTCCTCCTCCTCCTCCTCCTCTAACTCCAGCTAGTCCGGAGGCAACCCGACAGTGATGCGGGCGGCGTGCCTAGCCTGGATCTCCTCCATGATATGCCTCTAGCGCCCAACATGAGCATAACGTTGAGCACTTGTAATAAATTAAACTGTGAATCTCATGATGTAATAAAATGACGTATGTTGCACGATATTCATTTTGTATTGAGTGTGCTAGCTAATGACCGAGTGATAGCACGATGAACTCATAGATATGAATCCTACTAGGTCTGCTCACTACAAGATATCTGGTATTAAGGGTGTAAACATTGTTGTTGGAGACCTAAAGCACACAGTGGATACACATAGAGGATACGACAAACATCATAGATGCAAATTTGGCTAATGCAAAACTTGGGGAATACAAGTTGTTAGTTGATATGTCTGAGATGCCCAAGGGCAAGTAGTCAAATCCGACTGAAACCTCCTTCTAGTTGGTGAAGGAGGTGAAGGAAGTCCTCTTCACCCTCGATCTTGGTTGAAAAAATAGTAAAGTGCACTCATCATCTTCCTCCGTAAGAATTGGAACATCTTCGCATGGCAGCTGCCTGACATGCCTGAAGTTCCAAGGGAGCTAGCTGAGCACAAATTGAACATCATCAAGGGAGCGAAGCCTCTCAAGCATACACTTCATTGCTTCTCTGAACCAAGCAGAATGCAATCGAGAAGCCATGACTCTTGTCATTCATCAAGGATGTACTCCACTCAGAATGGGTATCTAATCCAGTCATCACCCGAAGAAGAACAAGATTTGGCGTCTCTATGCATCGACTAAAAAGCTAATCTACAACCTATTCCAGGCTGCACGGAAACTGGTCCTCTACTTTCAGGATCATTCGATTACTGTGGTTAGTTCAGCCCCATTGTCAGAAATAATCGACAACCGGGATGCCACAGGACCAGTGTCCAAGTGGAATATCAAGTTGTTGCCTCATCATACCAAGTTTGAACCAAGAAGAGCGATCAAGCTTTAGGCCCTAGATGATTTTGTTGCGAAGTGGAAAAAAACTCAAAACCCACCCACCCAGCAGCAGTAGGATCACTGGTCATGTACTTTGATGGTTCCAAAATGTTGGTTAGCACAAAGGCCAGAGTAGTCCTTATCTCATCAAAACGTGTCAAGCTATGTTATGTGTCCCAGATCCATTTCACGATATCCACTAACAGTGCATAGTATGAGACCTTGTTGTATGGGCTTTGAATGGCAATCTCACTTGGAATTACTCGCTTGCTAGTCCATGCAGTTCGAATCTCGTCGTCAAGCTGGTGATGAAAGAGGGGACGCCAGGAGAAAATGAATGACTTCCTATTGCGCGGTGGTCAGAAGGCTGGAAGGAATATTCGAAGGACTGGAGTTGACTCACGTCCCGGGAGTTGAGAATGAGGCAGATGATGCCGTTGTGAAGCTTGGTTCCACTCGAAAGCCAACTTCACTCAATATTTCCCTTGAGCACCTCCATGAACCAACTATTCATGAGAACCCATATGGCAATCCAGATAATGCTCAACAACCAAAAGTTGCTTCAGATCCAAAGGCAGTACAAATCCCAATAGTCATTGATTTGATTCAAGAGATCTAGTCATGTCTTTCGACTAGACGTTCCATATATTACATACCTTCTCATGAAGGAACTCCCTAAAGATGAAGTAGAAGCCAAACAAGTTGTATAACGATCATAGTCATACACAATGTCATATTATCATGAAGTGTACCCGAGTGCCTTGAGACCAAAATAATTCTTTGAATTCTTACAAAGCAAAGTTCGTTCCATTATCCACAATAATGTCATGAGGAATGTCAAATCAAAATAAAATTCTCCTCATAAAATTGGTTGCCATTGCTCCATCCTTTTTGACTAGCTTGGCCTCAATCCATTTAATGAATTTGTTGACTGTGACCAACAGATAGGTGAAACCCCTTGGTCGGTTCTGAATGGACCAAGCATGTCAAAACCCAAACAACAATGGGCTTAGAAAGAGGGATTGTCTTAAACTCGGAAGATACCATGTGGGACTGCTGGGTGTACATCTGACAACCAACAGAGGTGCGGATGATCTCAGCCACATCGACATGCAAAGTGAGCCAGAAAGATCCAGCTCAAAATGCTTTAGCGACGAGTGCCCGAGAGGATGCATGATGTCCGCAGGTTTTCCCGAGTGGATCTCATTCAGGATTAGCCTGCCCTCATTAGGAGAAATGTATCTTTAGTAGACGCCAGTCGCATTGAGCTTGTACAATACCCTATTTAACATGTGTGGGACTTTAATCGACGTATGATCTATTTGGCTTCTACTTCATCTTCAGGGAGTTCCTTCCTTAGAAGGTACGCAATATATGGCAACATCCAGTCGGGAGTCAGATCATTGACTACTAGGATTTGCAATGCCTCTAGATCCAAAGTGACTTCTGGCTATCGAGGATCACTTGATTGCCATATGGTTTCTCATGAATACTCGATTCATGGAGCTGCTGAAGAAAAATACCAGGTCGAATTGGCAACCTGGTGAAACCAAGCTTCGCCAAGGAAGCAACTACCTCATTCTCAACTCTCGAAGCGTGAGTCAACTCGAGCCCTTGGAATATTCCTTCTAGCTTTCCGACGACTGCGCAATAGGTAGTCATTGATTCGCCCCTAATGTACCACTCTTTCACCACCTGCTGGATGACGAGATTCGAATCACCATGGACCAGCTAGCTGGTAATTCTGAGTGAGATTGTCATTCAGAGCCATACATCAAGGCTCATGCTCAACAGTGTTGTTTGATGCCATTGATACGTCTCCAAAGTATATATAATATTTGATTGTTTTATATACATTTACTAGCAACTTTATACCATTTTTGGGGACTAACCTATTAACCTAGTGCCCAGTGCCAATTGCTGTTTTTTGCTTGTTTTTTACTTTGCGGAACATCAATACCAAACTAAGTCCAAATGCCACGAAACTTTTTGGAGATTTTTTTCTGGTGATAAGAGACCGTGGAAGCTTTTAGAGTACATGAGAAGATGAAGGTGGGGCCCACTAGACACGAGGGTGCTCCAGGGGCCTCTAGCGCACCCTAATGGGTAGTGGGCCCCACAGGCACCTCCTTGACCTACCTCAGCCTCTATAAATACTTTAAAATCCCAAAACCCCTAGGGGAGTCGACGAAGTACTTTTTCTGCCGCCGCAAGTTCTAGAACCCGGAGGTCCAATCTAGAGGCCTTTTCTGGCACTCCGCAGGAGGGGGCAATGATCACGGAGGGGTTCTTCATCATCCTTGCTGCCCCTCCGATGATGTGTGAGTAGTTTATCACAGACCTACGGGTCCGTAGTTATTAGCTAGATGGCTTCTTTTCTCTTTTTGATCTTCAATACAATGTTCTTCTTGATGATCTTGGAGATCTATCTGATGTAACTCCTTTTGCGGTGTTTGTTGGGATCCGATGAATTGTGAGTTTATGATAGGATTGAAGGAAATATGCCCTAGAGGCAATAATAAAGTTTTTATTTATATTTCCTTATATCATGATAAATGTTTATTATTCCTGCTAGAATTGTATTAACCGGACACTTAGTACATGTGTGAATACATAGACAAAACAAAGTGTCCCTAGTATGCCTCTACTTGACTAGCTCATTAATCAAATAAGGTTATGTTACCTGACCATAGACATGTGTTGTCATTTGATGAACGGGATCACATCATTAGAGAATGATGTGATGGACAAGACCCATCTGTTAGCTTAGCATAATGATCGTTAAATTTTATCGCTATTGCTTTCTTCATGACTTATGCATGTTCCTCTGACTATGAGATTATGAAACTCCCGAATACCGGAGGAACAACTTGTGTGTTATCGAACGTCACAATGTAACTGGGTGATTATAAAGATGCTCTACAGGTGTCTCCAAAGGTGTTTGTTGGGTTGGCATAGATCGAGATTAGGATTTGTCACTGCATTTATCGGAGAGGTATCTCTGGGCCCTCTCGGTAATGCTCGTCACTATAAGCCTAGCAAGCAATGTGATTAATGAGCTAGTTATGGGATGATGTATTACGAAACGAGTAAAGAGACTTGCCGGTAATGAGATTGAACTAGGTATGAAGATACCAACGATTGAATCTCAGGCAAGTAACATACCGATGACAAAGGGAATAACGTATGTTGTTATGCAGTTTGACCGATAAAGATCTTTGTAGAATATGTAGGAACCAATATGAGCATCCAGGTTCCACTATTGGTTATTGATTGGAGATGTGTCTCGATCATGTCTACATAGTTCTCGAACCCGTAGGGTCCGCACGCTTAACGTTCGATGAAGATTTGTATTTTGACTTATGTGTTTTGCTGACCGAAATTTGTTCGGAGTCCCGGATCACGGACATGATGAGGAGTTTCGAAATGGTAAAGAGGTAAAGATTCATATATTGGAAGGTAGTATTTGGACATCGGAATGGTTTCGAGTGGTTCGGGTATTTTATTGGAGTACCGAGGGGTTACCGGAACCCCTCGGGGAAGTATTGGGCCTACATAGGCCTTAGTGGAGAGAGAGAGGAGGGCAGCAAGGGGTGGTCGCACGCCCCCCTATGGCAGTCCGAATTGGACTAGGGGAGGGGCGGCGCCCCCCTTTCCCTCTCCTTCCTTTTCCCTCCGGTGGAAGAAAGGAAGGGGGGTGAATCCTACTAGGAGTGGAGTCCTAGTAGGACTCCCCCCCATGGCGCGCCCCTCCTGACCGCTGGCCTCCTCCTCCCCTCCTTTATATACGGGGGCGGGGGGCACCTGATATGTCTCCAACGTATCTATAATTTATGAAGTATTCATGCTATTATTTTATCATTCTTGGGTGTTTTACAATCATTTCATAGCAACTTTATATCATTTTTTGGGACTAACCTATTGACCCAGTGCCCAGTGCCAGTTGCTGGTTTTTGCTTCTTTTTTTCATCGCAGGAAATCAATAGCAAACGGAGTCCAAACACCGCGTAAGTTTTTGGAGATTTTTTCTGGACCAGAAGGAACTCAATGGGCCTGAGCTGCACCTGGGGGTGCCCCGAGGGGGCCACAACCCACCAGGGCGCGCCAGGTCCCCCTGGCGCGCCCAGGTGGGTTGTGCCCACCTCGGTGGCCTCCCGCACCCCCTCTTTGCACTATAAATTCCCAAATATTCCGAAACCCTTCGGGGTTAACCTAGATCAGAAGTTCCGCCGCCGCAAGGCTCTTTAGCCGCTGAAAACCAATCTAGACCCGTTCCAGCACCCTGCCAGAGGGGGGAATCATCTCCGGTGACCATCTTCATCATGTTGGCGGCACCACGATGAGGAGGGATTAGTCCACCCTTAGGGCCGAGGGTTTGTACCAGTAGCTATCTGTTTGATCTCTCTCTCTCGTGATCTATATCATGGGCTTTTTTAATATAGTCGGATCATATGATGTTTCTCCTTTCTATACTCTTGTTATGATGAATTGAATCTTTACCCTTCAAAGTTTTGTCTTGTCGGATTGAATATTCAGAGATGAGAACACATGATATATATCTTGCAATATGAATACTTGAGGTGACAATGAGCTATCTTATTGATTCACTTGATATGTGTTATGGCATTCAACTCGCGGATTCCCGCGGTGATATTGGGGTAATCTATGCATAGGGGATGATGCACGTGTTTCTCTGACGGAAACTTTGGGGTCTCTTTATAGTTCTTTATGTGGATTGAGTATTATGAATATGAATTTGCTTTGGTGTTATTCTAGTACGAACTCTAGGATAGATCAAACGGAAAAAATAGCTTTGTGACGAACTCTTGAATAGATCAAATGGAAAGAATAGCTTTGAGGTGGTTTCGTGACCTACAAACAATTCCTATCTTTGGTTCTCCGCTAATAGGAACTCGGGAGTGATTCTTTATTGCAATTTGAGGGACAATCATATGATCCAACTATGTTAGCATTGTTGAGAGGTTGCACTAGCAAAAGTACGGACCCTAGGCCTCATTTTTAAGCATTGCAATACCGTTTTTGTGCCTGTTTACTATGTGCTACCTTGCTTTTTTATTTATTCAGATTGTAAAAATATATTTCTACCATCCACATTACACTTTTATCACCATCTCTTCGCCGAACTAGTGCACCTATACAAATTGCCATTGTATTGGGTGTGTTGGGGACACAAGAGATTTCTTGGATTTGGTTGCAGGGTCGTTTGAGAGAGACCATCTTTGTGACAGACTAATTTTTGGCCCTTTCTTTTTCTTTTGTTTTTCCGAGGTTTTTGCCTGAGTTTTTCTTTTTCATGGCTTTGTGGTCTGGAAACTAAAGAAGATGCCCTCTTCTTTGCTTCTAGAGTGGCTTGTAATTCCCACATATTTCCCTAGACCTTTCCATTTCCATCCTAGCCCAAATCCCAATATTCTTTTTATTGGGAATATTCCTTTTCTATTAAAGGAATAACTCAAATTGCCTTAGGTTGTGAAGCAACCTATATTTCCATCACTCCTAAAATTCCCAAATAATTCTCACAAATTGTTTGGGTCATATCTTGATCAAATATGGCAAAACTTTTCATTGCCATGTTCAAAAATAATTCCCCAATATTCCTTTTTCTATTCTGCCCTGAATGGTACTTTGTGAAGGAAGTGTCATTTATATTTTTCCTAGTGGCTCCCAACCTTTTTGGGCATGTTTATATGTCCAAATAATTGCCTCATGCACAAGTTCAACTTTATTTTCCTAGCCAATCTTCCTCAGTGATTTTTCAAAGTTTTTGTCAAACAGAAAGCTTGGTGAAGGAAGTACTAGCTAGGAGTACCCAAATGAGTTGAACTTTTTCACCCTCCTTAATGTGCTCATATTAACGCCTTCCACCCATTTTCAGCCCCATCCAATTTAATCTATGTGAGCATAGGAGCAAATCTTTGTTTCTGGCAATATTTTCAGGTTGTGAAGCAAGTATATTTTATATTGCTTCAAAAATCCTGATAAATTTCCAGATCATTCTTATACTCATGAAACATCTCTCCACCCAATTTGGCATAATTTCATTGAGCCATTTGACCACCACAATTATTTGAAGTTTCTGTCCAAAGGAGATGTTTGTGAAGCAAGTACCATTTTGGCTTTGCCAAATGGTATTATACTTTGTGAGCATCTTCATATGACCAAATGACTAAGCCTTGCCCAATTTCAGCCCAAGTTGACACTCCATGTGAATGCACCATCATGATCTAGTTTCTGGACCATTTTGGTCAGTTGTGAAGCAACTGCAGTAAATCTTGGTCCATTTCTTCCCAAACTCCCCAGGACTGTAGTCCTTCCTAGCCTAAACACCCCAGACATAACACTTGACACATAGCAGCTCCCTGTTGATCACATTGAGCTGATGAAGTTTACTGCAGTAAACTTCAAGCTCACTAACCTTTTAACCATAGACGTTTTCACCAATCTACCACCGTAGTTGAGACCTCCCAGGAAGGACTAACCCCCAGACATGGTTTGGCATCACTTGTGGCACTGTTTGCACCAGTGCATGCGGTGACCACTGCTTTGGCGTGCAATGGCCGCGCCCAGAGCGTCTTCTTGCTCGGCCCCCTCCCCCTCTCGTCGGATTCGCGCTCGTGATGATGTCCAGTAGATAGCCCGCGTCATCGCCGTCCTCCTAGAGTCCTCTCCCCCTCCGTTAGCCCCTCCGTCAGCGCTCGTCGCCGCGCACCCACAGGCGCACTGTGGCCGACCGAGCTTTAATGGCGCTCGACTTCTTCCTCTGCCCCTCCCTTGGTCGTCTCTTCCCCGTGAGGCTCCCCCTGTGCCTCCTGCATTGTCTACCTCTGAGTCCATGCACGCGAGCACGCATCAACGGCGCCGGGCACGCATCCGCGGCGGTGCCAGCGCGACCTCCTCGTCCCGTCTATATATAGCCACTCCCCGAGCCTCTCCGAGCACTCCAGCGGCCTTGCCTCTCTCCCTGGACCTTGCCTAGCCTCTCCGTTAAGCTCGAGGAGCTCCCGTTGCCGTCCATTGCTGCCATGGCCGCCGCACGGCCTTGGCTAAACTAGCCCAAGCCGAGCCCTCCCCCTCCCTTCTATAGCCACCAGAGGACTTCCCAAGACCCTACGCTCCTCCCCACCCTCTCGCCTTGTCACCGAAGCCTGTGTGGCCGCATTCCCCGATGATCGCCACCGTCGGAGCCGCCTCTGTTCCCCTCTCCTCGCGGTCGTCCCGCTCCTCCCCGGTGCTGGCTGACCTTGGGGACGGGTGCGGCTGGTCCTCCCGAGCCCGTCGGTGGCCTCCGTTTGGCCGGAGATGGCCGGAGTTGCCGGCACCGGCGCCGGCCGCGCCACTACCTCGCCCCTCCCCTGCTCTCGTCGAGGAAAGAAGAAGGAGGAGCGGGAGGAGGGCGTTGACCGCGCGTGGACCCCGCGGGCCCCAGGCGTCAGCGACCCAGAGGCTGGCCCCATCCATGCTGATGTGGCAAGTGGAAGCGCATTTTGGGCGTGTGCGTTTTCATCTACCGAAAACGTATTTCCAAGTTTGCGCTTCTGCCTTATCCACTTAGGGACCTGTTTGCTAAAGAGATTTTTACAAATAGGTCCCTGGCAGTCAAACCCTCATAACTCTGCAACCGTAACTCCGTTTAAGGTGAAACCAACACTCACTTCTTCGTTTCGTCGAGCCCGTTCTGTTGGTCACTATGGTTTGAACTGTGAAAATGACCATTATGCCCTTGCCCTTATTCAGCCCTCTCCGAGAGAGAACGTTTTCCGGCAATTCATTCCGTGAGCTTCTCGCACTTTCTCCTGGTGATTTCTTCCACCCCAGGAAAGCCACAATACCCAATTGCATGATAGTCATGTAGTAGCCATGGTTTTCAACTTGAATCTTTATTAAATATTTGCTTGTTGAAAAGATGGTTATCGTTGTTCCGGTGATGTTTAGATTTGCATGTTCACTTTTGTGCTATGTTGTCTTGTACTCTGTTATCATGTTATACCTGCTAGTATTTACTTTCATATGTTTATGCTTGCTAGTAGTACATGTTGATGTTGGTGATGTTCATGCTAGTCAGTATGTCATGCTTAGTGGATATGATTTATTGTTGATATGGTGGATACTTATGTGATACCCTCATGATTATGTTGATATCATGTTCATGCATTTTATCATGGCCCAGCATATTCGCGTTCAAGTTAACCGGATTAAATTGAACTTGAACAACTGTTGGCTGAGTCATGGTGCCGCTGAAACGATGCTGACCAGTGCAACCACGCTTACCTGTATGGGACGGTCCTAACTGGGTCTATTGTCGTGCCTCTCGCCGGTGCCTCCAACGAGGGAAGGTTATGGGCGCATGCTACCCTGATCAGGTAGGCGGACATAAGCATTGTGTGCTCGTTGTTGTTGTTATGTGCACATGTCCCTGTTTGGGACAGTTTATGTTTTGGGCCACGACGGTGGTTTGAGGTGTCTTGAGGTAGACACGGGGCCACCCATGACTTAGCCCAGAGGGGAGTGAGTCAGAGTGGCCGGGAGAGTGTCATGGCAGTAGATCGGTTTTGTCGGAACGCCTTTGGTCCACCCTAATGGGAGTGTGAGGCCATGGGTTCCGTAGTGTGGGTATAGTGTACTAACCTCTACAGAGTGTGTATTAAATCTATCGATAGCCGCGCCCGTGGATAAGGGCCCAGTTCGAAAGTAGGGTACACCATGAGTCAACAGTAATAAGAATAACTTGATTAATGACAACCCATCGTTGTGATCGCCGTAAGGATCACGGGCCAAGTATTGGTCGTGGTTGTGATCGCCGTAAGGATCACGGTTTGAGACCAAGTGTTGGTCGTGGTTGTGATCACCGTAAGGATCATGGTGGTATCGAGGATACCGAGTCGTTGTATATTCGTGAGGTTGTGCAAGAATCGTGGGTAAAGATCAAGCTCCTTGTGGTCATTTACTGATCGCTACGGTATTGTTTATACCAAGCTTGATTTGATCCTGAGATGGTCATGTGATGTCCGAGGTTGGTAAGTGATGCATGTGACGGTTACCAAGTAACCCGAGTGGGATAAGTAGTGCATGATAGTGTCATCATGTTGCATGCTAGTATTGTCGGATTAATATGTTCATGCCATGTTCATGTTGTGTTAGCTGTATCATGTTTATGTTGGTCATGCCATGTTATTCTCATGATCTCATGATAATGCATGTTTAACCTGTAATTGCCATGTTGTTATCTGTCTTGAATGCTTCTGGTTATTGTGAGCTTGCAAGTACATTCAATGTACTGACCTGGCATGTCATGCCAGCTTGCTGGTCATGCCGGATTTGATTGCTTGCTTGTCGTGGTTTCCGTTCGTGCGAGCTAGGATAAGCATTCCAGCCAGAGTCCCTGTGGGGTGGAGTTCACCACCGTCGTCGTTGTTCTGCTGCTAGAGTTATTCCGCTGCTTCGAGTTGTTCTGCTGCTTGCATAGAGCAACTGAGGATGGCGTAGTGTCGCCGTACCAATGTTATTCATTGTAATATCGGAGACCTTGTATTCATATTCGTCTAATAATAGAAGGATGGTTTATTCTACGCTAAGCAGTGCCGTATTCCAGAAGACTTCATCTCGATCTCTGGGCTGGAATACGGGGCGTTCCGTTTTTTTTGAGCCGGGGTACCACAATCTTCATCCTACACCTCTCACGGGTTGATAAACCTTAGGTCATCCACTTGAGGGAAAATTGCTATTGTCCTACAAATCTCTGCGCTTGGAGGCCCAACACGTGTCTACAAGAATAAAGTTGCATAGTAGACATCAAGCTCTTTTCTGGCACCGTTGCCGGGGAGGTGAGTGCTTGAAGGTATATATTTAGATCTTGCAATTGAATCTTTTAGTTTCTTGTTTTATCACTAGTTTGGTTTATAAAAGAAAACTACATGAAAAAATGGAATTAAGGTTGCATCATATTATTGATCATCTTTATAATGTCTTTCTTGAAAATGATGGTTTGCAAAATTGTGCTCAATTGTTAGAAGAAGAATTTAATAAAATTATTGGCATGAATGATGAGCATGATTGCAATGTTATTAGTATGAACTCTTTGAATATCCATTATGCTAATGATATGCAAAGCCACAAGCTTGGGGATGCTATGTTTGATGAAGATGATATTTTTAGTCCCCCAAGTTTTGATGAGCATGTTTATTATGATGAAAGCATGCCTCCTATATTTGATGATTATGGTGATGACATGTATGCTATATTGAATAATAATAACCATGAAACTTTTCATCATGATTTTAATTTTCAATCTCATGATAGTTATTTTGTTGAGTTTGCTCCCACTACTATTCATGAGAATGATTTTCCTTATGTGGAGAGTAATAAAATTTCTATGCTTATGTATCATGAAAGAATGCTTTATGTGATGGTTATATTATTTAATTTATTCATGATGCTACTGAAAATTATTATGGGGGAGGAACTTATGCTTGTAGGAATTGCAATAATATCAAGTTTCCTCTCTATGTGTTGAAAGTTTTGAAGTTATGCTTGTTTTGCCTTCCTATGCTAGTTGATTCTTGTTCCCATAAGTTGTTTGCTCAAAAAATCCCTATTCATAGGAAGTGGGTTAGACTTAAATGTGCTATTCATGTGCTTCATGACGCTCTCTTTGTGTTCCAATTATTATCTTTTATGCGAGCATCATTGGAATCATCATGCCTAGCTAAAAAGGCATTAAAGAAAAGCGCTTGCTGGGAGACAACTTAACACTTTTACCTACTGTTTTTGTGTGTTCACATGATTATGCTACTGTAGTAATCATGTTTTATTGCTTTTGTTTCAATAAAGTGCCAAGTAAAGCCTTTGGGATCATGTTGGGTGATAGTTGATTTGATCTTGCTGAAAAACAGAAACTCTTGTGCTCACGAAAATAGCTCACATTTTTAACATAAGAGTGATTTTTCGTTGATTCTTTTTGCATAAGATTAATATACAAATTTTTCACGTGGTACAAATTTTTCATAATTTTTGGAGTAGCAGAAGTATGGTTTGAGTACAGATTACTACAGACTGTTCTATTTTTGACAGATTCTGTTTTCAATGCATAGTTTGCTTGTTTCCTTGTTTCTATGGCTTATATTGCTCAATATAAATTGTAGAAATGATATGCTACAGTAGTAATTGTGTGGAAACAATTAGGAATATTGTCTTTGACAGTACCAAAAGTGAAATGGTTTGCTCTTTATCATACTAACCTATCTCACAAAAGTTCCGTTAAGTTTTGTGTGATTGAAGTTTTCAAGTTTTGGGTGAAATGTCGATATGATGAGAATAAGGAGTGACAATAACCTAAGCTTGGGGATGCCCAAGGCACCCCCAAGGTAATATTCAAGGAAGATCCAAGCAACGAAGCTTCGGGATGCCCCGGATGGCATCCCCTCTTTCGTCTCCGACATTATCGGTAACCTCACTTGGAGCTATGTTTTCATTCGTCACATGATATGTGTTTTGCTTGGAGCACCAATTTATTTTTCTAGGATTTGCTTTATGTTATTTATAATAATGTTTTGCATCTTTTATTTCAATAAAAGTGGCAATGATAGCCTTTGCCATGCTTATTTTGCAAGTATACTTGTTGCTGTTTGAAAACAGAAAGTTTATCGATGTTGCAAAAATTCCCTAGAAAAGCAAGAATATGATAAATTGTTGAAACTTTTTTAAAAATAAGATCGATAAATTTTATACAGTGTAGTATTTTTATAATAATTTTTGGAGTTAGGGAAGTATGATGAATCTTGCATTCTTTACAGACTATACTGGTTTGGCAGATTGCTGTTATGTTTGCATTGTTTGCATATGTTTGCTTGTTTAATGATTCTATTTGAGGATAGGAGTATTAAATATGCAGATACATTTAGTATGCAATGTTGAATAATTATTTTTGTGATTTGCTACAGTAGAGAATGATAAAGGTTTTGCATTGATTTATACTAACTTATCTCACGAGTTCTTGTTGAGTTTTGTGTGGATGAAGTTTTTGAGATTTAGGAAAACCGTGATATGAGAGGAACTAAGGAGACACAAAAGCTCAAGCTTGGGAATGCCCAAGGCATCCCAACCTAATATTCCAAGAAGTTTCAAGCTTCTAAGCTTGGGGATGCCCCGGTAGGCATCCCACCTTTCATCTTCAATGATTATCGGTTAGTATCGGTTGAACCTAAGTTTTTGCCTCTTCACATGATGTGTGCTATTCTTGGAATGTCATTTTATTTTGTTTTTGCTTTCTGTTTTAATAAAGTACTTAGATCTGAAAGTTCTTGAATAAGAGAGAGTCCTTAAATAGCTACCTATTTACTTAACTACTCGCATGATCTTCACTTATATCTTTTTGGAGTAGTTTGTCATTTACTCTTGTGCTTAACTTATATCCTATGAGTAAATTGTTGAATAAATTGAATGTTATGAAGCTTAAATCATATCATGCCTAGTGGTAGCTTCACATTGGGTTTAGAAAGTGAAATATTTTGAGGCTTGACAATCACAGTATTGGTCATACAAGCAATTCACGAATAATTAATATAAGGAAGAGAAGTTTCACATGCAATTACACTATCATGGAAATATTTTGTGATTGTGAGCCCCCATCAAAATATTATATGCCAAAATTGTTGACGTTGGACAAGGAAGACAATGTAACGATTTATGTTTGCTCATATTCACACAGAAGTCATATTGTCATAGATCCTTTAACATGTGGTGCTTGCCCCCCATCTTTGCTAGCCAAAAATTCCGCACCAAGTAGGGATACTACTTGTGCATCCAAAAACCATTAAACCCAAGTCTTATTTTCAAGAGTCCACCATACCTACCTAAGGATTGAGCAAGATCCTTCAAGTAAGTTGTCATCGGTGCAATAAGGCAATAAAAATTGCTTCTAAAAGTGTGAGATCATTTAGTGTAAGAGAAAATTGAGCGTTGTACGAACTTGGATGGCAAAGAATAAAAAGCGATAGACTGCATAATAAAGGTTGCCATCTTAAGGAGCGATACAATGTGACGTTCTTTTGCACTAAGGGATTGAGCATACAAACAAATAAGCGCATGGCAACCTCTGCTTCCCTCTGTGAAGGGCCTATATTTTACTTTTCAGTATTTACTTTTATGCAAAGAGTCGAAGTTTTTCTCTCTATTCCTTTTTACTTTTCTCTTTTGGCAAGCATCATGTGGTGAGGAAAGATCTAGGCACATATGTCCAGTAGAATATGGGTAGCATGAGTTATTATTGTTGGCATCACCCAAAGGTGAATACGTTGGGAGGCGAAATTATAAGCCCCTATCTTTCTATGTGTCCGATTGAAACATTTTGCTCTTGTGTATGCAGTGAGTGTTAGCAGTCATGGAAGACTATAAGATGGTTGATTATGTTGAGCTCTTACTTAGACTCTGTTGAATAAGTTGAATTGCAATTGCTCGGTGACTGAGAACATAGGTTGTTGAGTTTCAAGAGAGTTCATTGTTTGAACCTTAACATGTGAATTGGTTGCTACTATAACATGAGAAGTTATATAAGAAAGAATTGTTGTTATGATGCTAGAAAAATTGATTGAAATTATCATTGATCAAACTTATGCACTTTGCTAGCATTCACCCTTCACCAATTATTTATTTTATCATTTACCTACATGAGGACGAGTAGGAATTAAGCTTGGGGATGCTGATACGTCTCCAATGTATCTATAATTTATGAAGTATTCATGCTGTTATTTTATCATTCCTGGGTGTTTTACAATCATTTTATAGCAACTTTATATCATTTTTTGGGACTAACCTATTGACTCAGTGCCCAGTGCAAGTTCCTGTTTTTCGCTTGTTTTTTACATCGCGGGAAATCAATATCAAACGGAGTCCAAACACCGCGTAACTTTTTGGAGATTTTTTCTAGACCAGAAGGAACCCAATGGGCCTGAGATGCAGCTGGGGGTGCCCCGAGGGGGGCACAACCCATGGCACGCCCAGGTGGGTTGTGCCCACCTCGGTGGCCTCCTGCACCCCCTCTTTGCACTACAAATTCCCAAATATTCTGAAACCCTTCGGGGTTAACCTAGATCAGAAGTTCCGCCGCCACAAGGCTCTGTAGCCGCCGAAAACCAATCTAGACCCATTCTGGCACCCTACCGAAGGGGGGAATCATCTCCGGTAGCCATCTTCATCATCCCGGTGGCCACCACGATGAGGAGGGAGTAGTCCACCCTCGGGGTTGAGGGTTCGTACCAGTAGCTATGTGTTTGATCTCTCTCTCTCTCGCTCTCTCGTGATCTATATCATGGGCTTTGTTAATATAGTCAGATCATATGATGTTTCTCCCTTCTATACTCTTGTTGTGATGAATTGAATCTTTACCCTTCAAAGTTTTGTCTTGTCGGATTGAATATTCAGACATGAGAACACATGATATATGTCTTGCAATATGAATACTTGAGGTGACAATGAGGTAGCTTATTGATTCACTTGATATGTGTTACGTCATTCAACTTGCGGATTCCCGTAGTGATATTGGGGTAATCTATGCATAGGGGCTGATGCATGTTTTTCTCTGACGGAAACTTTGGGGTCTCTTTATAGCTCTTTGTGTGGATTGAGTATTATGAATATGAATTTTCTTTGGTGTTATTCTAGTACAAACTCTAGGATAGATCGAACGGAAAAAATAGCTTCGTGTTATTTTAGTACGAACTCTTGAACAGGTCGAACGGAAAGAATAGCTTTGAGGTGGTTTCGTGACCTACAAACAATTCATATCTTTTGTTCTCCACTAATAGGAACTCGGGAGTGATTCTTTATTGCACTTTGAGGGATAATCATAGGATCCCACTATGTTAGCATTATTGGGAGGTTGCACTAGCGAAAGTACAGACCCTAGGCCTCATTTTTAAGCATTGAAATACCGTTTTTGTGCCCATTTACTATTTGCTACCTTGCTGTTTTTATTTATTCAGATTATAAAAATATATTTCTACCATCCATATTACACTTTTATCACCATCTCTTCGCTGAACTAGTGCAACTATACAATTTGCCATTGTATTGGGTGTGTTGGGGACACAAGAGATTTCTTGTATTTGGTTGCAGGGTCGTTTGAGAGAGACCATCTTCATACTACACCTCTCACGGATTGATAAACCTTAGGTCATCCACTTGAGGGAAAATTGCTACTGTCCTACAAAACTCTACGCTTGGAGGCCCAACATGTGTCTACAAGAATAAAGTTGCGTAGTAGACATGAGCACCCCAAAGGCACGTCAATTATTCTCTTAGCCATGTGCAGTGCCCCCCTCCATAGTTTACACTTCCGGTCATAGCGTCGTAGTGTTTAGCGAAGCCCTGCGTGGATCACATCACCATCACCGTCATCACGCTGTTGTGCTGACGAAACTCTCCCTTGACCCTCTGCTGGATCAAGAGTTCGAGGGACGTCATCTAGATGAACATGTGCTGAACTCGGAGGTGCCGTAAGCTCAGTACTAGATTGGTTGGATCGTGAAGACGTTCGACTACATCAACCGTGTTAACCTAATGCTTCCACTTTTGGTCTACGAGGGTACATGGACACACTCTCCCCCTCTCGTTGCTATGCATCTCCTAGATAGATCTTGCGTGAGTGTAGGAATTTTTTTGAAATTGCATGCTACATTCCCCAATAGTGGCATCCAAGCCAGCTTTATGCATAGATGATATGAATGAGTAGAACAGAAAGAGTTGTGGGCGATAATAGTCATACTGCTTACCACCAATGTCTTACTTTGATTCGGTGGTATTGTTGGATGAAGCGGCCCGGACCAACATTACATGACCACGTTTCATGAGATCGGTTCTACCGACGTGCTTTGCACACAAGTGGTTGGCGGGTGTCTGTTTCTCCAACTTTAGTTGAATCGAGTTTGACTATGGCTGGTCCTTGTTGAAGGTTAAAACAACACACTTGCTAGAAGCCCGTAGCAGCCACGTAAAACTTGCAACAACAAAGTAGAGGATGTGTAACTTGTTTTTACAGGACATGCTGTGATATGATATGGTCAAGACATGATGTGATATAAGTTATTGTATGAGATGATCATGTTTTCTAAAAGTTACCGGCAACTGGCAAGAGCCTTATATATGGTTGTCGCTTTATTTTTATGAAATGCAATCGCCATGTAATTGCTTTACTTTATCACTAAGCGGTAGCGATAGTTGTAGAAGCAATAGTTGGTGAGACGACAACTATACTACGATGGAGATCAAGGTGTCAAGCCGGTGAAAATGGAGATTATGACGGTGCTTTGGAGATGGAGATCAAAGGCACAAGATGGTGATGGCCATATCATGTCACATATTTTGATTGCATGTGATGTTTATCTTTTAAGCATCTTATTTTTCTTAGTACGGCGGTAGCATTATAAGATGACCCCTCACTAAATTTCAAGGTATAAGTGTTCTCCCTGAGTATGCACCATTATTACAGTTCGTCATGCTGAGACACCACGTGATGATCGGGTGTGATAAGCTCTACGTTCATATACAATGGGTGTAAGCCAGTTTTGCACATGCAGAATACTCAGGTTAAACTTGACGAGCCTAGCATATGTAGATATGGCCTCAAAACACTGAGACCGAAAGGTCGAACGTGAATCATAGAGTAGATATGATCAACATAGAGATGTTCACCATTGAAAACTACTCCATCTCACATGATGATCGGACATGGTTTACTTGATATGGATCACGTAATCATTTAGATGACTAGAGGGATGTCTATCTAAGTGGGAGTTATTTAGTAATATGATTAATTGAACTTTAATTTGTCATGAACTTAGTCGTGATAGTTTTTTGCATATCTATGTTGTTGTAGATCAATGGCCCGTTCTACCGTTCCCTTGAATTTTAATGCATTCCTAGAGAAAGCTAAGTTGAAAGATGAAGGTAGCAACTACACGGACTGGGTCCATAACTTGAGGATTATCCTCATTGCTGCACAGAAGAATTACGTCCTTGAAGCACCGCTAGTTGCAAGGCCTACTGCAGGAGCAGATGCTGATGTTATGAACGTCTGGCAAGCTCGATCTGATGACTACTTGATAGTTCAGTGTGCCATGCTTTACACCTTAGAATCGGGTCTTCAAAGACATTTTGAACGTCATGGAGCATATGAGATGTTCCAAGAGTTCAAGTTAATATTTCAAGCAAATGCCCGAGTTGAGAGATATGAAGTCTCCAACAAGTTCTATAGCTACAAGATGGAGGAGAATAGTTCTGTCAGTGAACATATACTCAGAATGTCTGGGTACCATAACCACTTGACTCAACTAGGAGTTAATCTTCCTGATGATAGTGTCATTGACAGAGTTCTTCAATCACTGCCACCAAGCTACAAAGGCTCCGTGATGAAGTATAATATGCAAGGGATGGAAGACACTTCCCAGGCTCTTCGCAATGCTAAAGGCTGCGGAGGTGGAAATCAAGAAGGAGCATCAACTGTTGATGGTTAACAAGACCACTAGTTTCAAGAAAAGGGGCAAAGGGAAGAAGGGGAAGTTCAAGAAGAATAGCAAGCAAGTTGCTACTCCCGGGAAGAAACCCAAGTCTGGACCTAAGCCTGAAACTAAGTGCTTCTACTGCAAAGGGACTGGTCACTGGAAGCGGAACTGCCCCAAGTATTTGGCGGATAAGAAGGATGGTAAAGTGAAAAGTATATTTGATATACATGTTATTGATGTGTACCTTACTAATGCTCATAGTAGCGCCTGGGTATTTGATACTGGTTCTGTTGCTCCTATTTGCAACTCGAAATAGGGGCTACGGATTAAACGAAGGTTGGCTAAGGACGAGGTGATGATGTGCGTAGGAAATGGTTCCAAGGTCGATGTGATTGCCGTCGGCACGCTACCTCTACATCTACCTTCGGGATTAGTTTTAGACCTGAATAATTGTTATTTGGTGCCAGCGTTGAGCATGAACATTATATCTGGATCTTGTTTGATGCGAGACGGTTATTCATTTAAATCGGAGAATAATGGTTGTTCTATTTATATGAGTAATATCTTTTATGGTCATGCACCCTTGATGAGTGGTCTATTTTTGTTGAATCTTGATCGTAGTGATACACATATTCATAATATTGAAGCCAAAAGATGAAAAGTTAGTAATGATAGTGCAACTTATTTGTGGCATTGCCGATTAGGTCATATTGGTGTAAAGCGCATGAAGAAACTCCATGCTGATGGGCTTTTGGAATCACTTGATTATGAATCACTTGATGCTTGCGAACCATGCCTCATGGGCAAGCTGACAAAGACTCCGTTCTCCGGAACAATGGAACGAGCCACTGACTTATTGGAAATAATACATACCGATGTATGCGGTCCGATGAGTGTTGAGGCTCGTGGCAGGTGTCGTTATTTTCTGACCTTCACAGATGATTTGAGCAGATATGGGTATATCTACTTAATGAAACGTAAGTCTGAAACATTTGAAAAGTTCAAAGGATTTCAAAGTGAAGTGGCAAATCATCGTAACAAGAAAATAAAGTTTCTACTATCTGATCGCAGAGGTGAATATTTGAGTTACAAGTTTGGTCTTCATTTGAAACAATGTGGAATAGTTTCGCAACTCACGCCACCTGGATAACAACATTGTAATGGTGTGTCTGAACGTTGTAACTGTACTTTATTAGATATGGTGCGATCTATGATGTCTCTTGCTGATTTACTGCTATCGTTTTGGGGTTATGCTTTAGAGATGGATGCATTCACATTAAATAGGGCACCATCTAAATCCGTCGAGACGACACCATATGAACTGTGGTTTGGCAAGAAACCCAAGTTGTCGTTTCTTAAAGTTTGGGGCTGCGATGCTTATGTGAAAAAGCTTCAACCTAATAAGCTTGAACCCAAATCGGAGAAATGCGTCTTCATAGGATACCCAAAAGAAACTATTGGGTACACCTTCTATCACAGATCCGAAGGCAAGATATTCGTTGCTAAGAATGGATCATTTCTAGAGAAGGAGTTTCTCTCGAAAGAAGTGAGTGGGAGGAAAGTAGAATTTGATGAGGTAATTGTACCTTCTCCCGAATTGGAAAGTAGTTCATCACAGAAATCAGTTCTAGTGATTCCTACCCCAATTAGTGAATATCTAATGATGATGATCATGAAACTTTAGATCAAGTTACTACCGAACCTCGTAGGTCAACCAGAGTACGGTCCTCACCAAAGTGGTACGGTAATCCTATTCTAGAAGTCATGTTACTAGACCATGATGAACCTATGAACTATGAGGAAGCAATGATGAGCCCAAATTCCACGAAATGGCTTGAGGCCATGAAATCTAAGATGGGATCCATGTATGAGAACAAAGTGTGGACTTCGATGGACTTGCCCGATGATCGGCAAGCCATATAAAATAAATGGATCTTCAAGAAGAAGACTGACGCTAACGGTAATGTTACTGTCTACAAAGCTTGACTTGTTATGAAAGGTTTTTGACAAGTTCAAGGAGTTGACTGCGATGAGACCTTCTTACCCATAGCGATGCTTAAGTCTGTCCGGATCATGTTAGCAATTGCCGCATTTTATGATTATGAAATTTGGCAAATGGATGTCAAAACTGCATTCCTTAATGGATTTATTAAAGAAGAGTTGTATATGATGCAACCAGAAGGTTTTGTCAATCCAAAAGGTGCTAACAAAGTGTGCAAGCTCCAACGATCCATTTATGGACTGGTGCAAGCCTCTCGGAGTTGTAATATATGCTTTGATAATGTGATCAAAGCATATGGTTTTATACAGACTTTTGGACAAGCCTGTATTGTGGGAGCTCTGTAGCATTTCTAATATTATATGTGGATGACATATTGTTGATTGGAAATAATATAGAATTTCTGGATAGCATAAAAAGATACTTGAATAAGAATTTTTTCAATGAAAGACCTTGGTGAAGCTGCTTATATATTGGGCATCAAGATCTATAGAGATAGATCTGTTGGAAATATGCCCTAGAGGCAATAATAAAAGGATTATTATTATATTTCCTTGTTCATGATAATTGTCTTTTATTCATGCTATAATTGTATTATCCGGAAATCGTAATACATGTGTGAATACATAGACCACAACATGTCCCTAGTGAGCCTCTAGTTGACTAGCTCGTTGATCAACAGATAGTCATGGTTTCCTGACTATGGACATTGGATGTCATTGATAACGGGATCACATCATTAGAAGAATGATGTGATGGACAAGACCCAATCCTAAGCATAGCACAAGATCGCGTAGTTCGTTTGCTAGAGCTTTTCCAATGTCAAGTATCCTTTCCTTAGACCATGAGATCGTGTAACTCCCGGATACCGTAGGAGTGCTTTGGGTGTACCAAACGTCACAACGTAACAAGGTAACTATAAAGGTGCACTACAGGTATCTCCGAAAGTGTCTGTTGGGTTGACACGGATCGAGACTGGGATTTGTCACTCCGTATGACGGAGAGGTATCTCTGGGCCCACTCGATAATGCATCATCATAATGAGCTCAAAGTGACCAAGTGTCTGGTCACTGGATCATGCATTACGGTACGAGTAAAGTGACTTGCCGGTAACGAGATTGAACGAGGTATTGGGATACCGACGATCGAATCTTGGGCAAGTAACGTACCGATTGACAAAGAGAATTGTATACGGGGTTGCTTGAATCCTCGACATCGTGGTTCATCCGATGAGATCATCGAGGAGCATGTGGGAGCCAACATGGGTATCCAGATCCCGCTGTTGGTTATTGACCGAAGAGCAGTCTCGGTCATGTCTGCGTGTCTCCCGAACCCGTAGGGTCTACACACTTAAGGTTCGGTGATGCTAGGATTGTAAAGATATTAGTATGCAGCAAACCGAAAGTTGTTCGGAGTCCCGGATGAGATCCCGAACGTCACGAGGAGTTCCGGAATGGTCCGGAGGTAAATAATTATATATGGGAAGTCGAGTTTCGGCCATCGGGAAGTTTCGGGGGTTACCGGTATTGTACCGGGACCACCGGGTGGGGCCACCCATCCTGGAGGGCCCCATGGGCTGAAGTGGGAGGGGAACCAGCCCCTGGTGGCCTGGTGCGCCCCCCTGGGCCCCCCTCTGCACCTAGGGTTGGGAACCCTAGGGGAGGGGGCGCCTCCACTTGCCTTGGGGGGCAAGTTTCCCCCCTTGGCCGCCGCCCCCTAAGAGATCCCATCTCCTAGGGCAAGCGCCCCCCCTGGGGTCCCTATATAAAGAGGGGGGTGGGAAGGCAGCCGCACCCTAACAACTGGCGCCTCCCTCCCCCCTTGCTACACCTCTTCCTCCCGTAGTCGCTTGGCGAAGCCCTGCCGGAACCCTGCTGCATCCACCACCACGCCATCGTGTTGCTGGATCTTCATCAACCTATCCTTTCCCCTTGCTGGATCAAGAAGGAGGAGACGTCACGCTGACCGTACGTGTGTTGAATGCGAAGGTGCCGTCCGTTCGGCGCTAGGATCTCCGGTGATTTGGATCACGATAAGTACGACTCCCTCAACCCCGTTCTCTTGAACACTTTCGCTCGCGATCTACAAGGGTATGTAGATGCACTCCTCTATCTCGTTGCTAGACGAACTCATAGATTGATCTTGGTGAACGTAGGAAATTTTTTATTTTATGCAACGTTCCCCAACAGTGGCATCATGAGCTAGGTCTATGCGTAGTTCTCTATTACACGAGTAGAACACAAATTTGTTGTGGGCGTAGATGTTGTCAACTTTCTTGCCACTACTAGTCTTATTTTGCTTCAGCGGTATTGTGGGATGAAGCGGCCCGGACCGAACTTACACGTACGCTTACGTGAGACACGTTACACCGACTGACATGCACTAGTTGCATAAGGTGGCTAGCGGGTGTCTGTCTCTCCCACTTTAGTTGGAGCGGATTCGATGAAAAGGGTCCTTATGAAGGGTAAATAGAAGTTGACAAATCACGTTGTGGTTATTCGTAGGTAAGAAAACGTTCTTGCTAGAACCCTATTGCAGCCACGTAAAAGATGCAACAACAATTAGAGGACGTCTAACTTGTTTTTGCAGCAATTGCTTTGTGATGTGATATGGCCAAAAGTTGTGATGAATGATATATTGTGATGTATGAGATCATGTTCTTGTAATAGGAATCATGACTTTCATGTCGATGAGTATGACAACCGGCAGGAGCCATAGGAGTTGTCTTAATTGTTGTATGACCTGCATGTCAATCATTTAACGCCATGTAATTACTTTACTTTATTGCTAAACCGGTAGCTATAGTAGTAGAAGTAATAGTTGGCAAGCAACTTCATGGAGACACGATGATGGAGATCATGGTGTCATGCCGGTGACGAAGATGATCATGGAGCCCTGAAGATGGAGATCAAAAGAGCTATATGATATTGGCCATATCATGTCACTACTATATAATTGCATGTGATGTTTATTATGTTTATGCATCTTGTTTACTTAGAACGACGGTAGTAAATAAGATGATCCCTCATAATAATTTCAAGAAAGTGTTCCCCCTAACTGTGCACTGTTGCTAAAGTTCGTCGTTTCGAAGCACCACGTGATGATCAGGTGTGATAGATTCCTACGTTCACATACAACGGGTGTAAGACAGTTTTACACATGCAAAACACTTAGGTTAACTTGACGAGCCTAGCATGTACAGACATGGCTTCGGAACACAGAGACCAAAAGGTCGAACGTGAATCATATAGTAGATACGATCAACATAGTGATGTTCACCGATGATGACTAGTCCGTCTCACGTGATGATCGGACACGGCCTAGTCGACTCGGATCATGTAACACTTAGATGACTAGAGGGATGTCAAATCTGAGTGGGAGTTCATTAAATAATTTGATTAGATGAACTTAATTATCATGAACTTAGTCTAAAATCTTTGCAAAATATGTCTTGTAGATCAAATGGCCAACGCTCATGTCAACATGAACTTCAACGCGTTCCTAGAGAAAACCAAGCTAAAAGATGATGGCAGCAACTATACGGACTGGGTCCCGGAACCTGAGGATCATCCTCATAGCTGCCAAGAAAGCATATGTCCTAGAAGGACCGCTAGGTGAAGCACCCATCCCAGAGAACCAAGACGTTATGAACGCTTGGCAGTCACGTGCTGATGATTACTCCCTCGTTCAGTGCGGCATACTTTACAGCTTAGAATCGGGGCTCCAAAAGCGTTTTGAGCAACACTAAGCATATGAGATGTTCGAGGAGCTGAAAATGGTTTTCCAAGCTCATGCCCGGGTCGAGAGATATGAAGTCTCCGACAAGTTCTATAGTTGTAAGATGGAGGAAAATAGTTCTGTCAGGGAGCACATACTCAAAATGTCTGGGTTACACAACCGCCTGTCCCAGCTGGACATTAACCTCCCGAACGAGGCGGTCATTGACAGAATCCTTCAGTCGCTCCCACTGAGCTACAAGAGCTTTGTGATGAACTATAATATGCAGGGGATGGTGAAAACTATTCCTGAAGTATTTTCAATGCTGAAGTCGGCAGAGGTAGAAATCAAGAAAGAACATCAAGTGTTGATGGTCAATAAAACCACCAAGTTCAAGAAGGGCAAGGGTAAGAAGAACTTCAAGAAGGACGGCAAGGATGTTGCCGCGCCCGGTAAGCCAGTTGCCGGGAAGAAGTCAAGGAATGGACCCAAGCCTGAGACTGCGTGCTTTTATTGCAAAGGGAAGGGTCACTGGAAGCGGAACTGCCCCAAATACTTAGCGGACAAGAAGGCCGGCAACACTAAAGGTATATGTGATATACATGTAATTGATGTGTACCTTACCAGTACTCGTAGTAACTCATGGGTATTTGATACCGGTGCCGTTGCTCGTATTTGTAACTCACAGCAGGAGCTGCGGAATAAGCGGAGACTGGCGAAGGACGAGGTGACGATGCGCGTCGGGAATGGTTCCAAGGTCGATGTGATCGCCGTCGGCACGTTACCTCTACATTTACCCACGGGATTAGTTTTAAACCTCAATAATTGTTATTTAGTGCCAAGTTTGAGCATGAACATTGTATCTGGATCTCGTTTAATGCGACATGGCTACTCATTTAAATCCGAGAATAATTGTTGTTCTATTTATATGAGAGATATGTTTTATGGTCATGCCCCGATGGTCAATGGTTTATTCGTAATGAATCTCGAACGTAATGTTACACATATTCATAGTGTGAATACCAAAAGATGTAAAGTTGATAACGATAGTCCCACATACTTGTGGCACTGCCGCCTTGGTCACATTGATGTCAAGCGCATGAAGAAGCTCCATGCTGATGGACTTTTAGAGTCTCTCGATTATGAATCATTTGACACATGCGAACCATGCCTCATGGGCAAAATGACCAAGACTCCGTTCTCCGGAACAATGGAGCGAGCAACCAACTTATTGGAAATCATACATACTAATGTGTGCGGTCCAATGAGTGTTGAGGCTCGCAGAGGATATCGTTATGTTCTCACTCTCACTGATGACTTAAGTAGATATGGGTATGTCTACTTGATGAAACACAAGTCTGAGACCTTTGAAAAGTTCAAGGAATTTCATAATGAAGTAGAGAATCAACATGACCGAAATATAAAATTCTTACGATCAGATCGTGGAGGAGAATATTTAAGTCACAAATTTGGTGCGCACTTAAGAAAATGTGGAATCGTTTCACAACTCACGCTGCCTGGAACACCTCAGCGTAATGGTGTGTCCGAACATCGTAATCGCACTCTATTGGATATGGTGCGATCAATGATGTCTCTTACCGATTTACCGCTATCATTTTGGGGATACGCTCTAGAGACAGCTACATTCACTTTAAATAGGGCTCCGTCTAAATCCGTTAAGACGACACTGTATGAATTATGGTTTGGGAAGAAACCTAAGCTGTCGTTTCTAAAAGTTTGGGGATGCGATGCTTATGTCAAGAAACTTCAACCTGAAAAGCTCGAACCCAAGTCAGAAAAATGCGTCTTCATAGGATACCCTAAGGAAACCATTGGGTATACCTTATACCTTAGATCCGAAGGCAAGATCTTTGTTGCCAAGAACGGATCCTTTCTGGAAAAAGAGTTTCTCTCTAAAGGAGTAAGTGGGAGGAAAGTAGAACTCGATGAAGTACTACCTCTTGAACCTGAAAGTAGTGCAGCTCAGGAAAATGTTCCTGTGGTGCCTACACCGACTGGAGAGGAAATTAATGATGATGATCAAGGTACTTCGGATCAAGTTGCTACTGAACTTCGTAGGTCCACAAGGACACGTTCCACGCCAGAGTGGTATGGCAACCCTGTCCTGGAAATCATGTTGTTAGACAACGGTGAACCTTCGAACTATGAAGAAGCGATGGCGGGCCCAGATTCCAACAAATGGTTTGAAGCCATGCAATCCGAGATAGAATCCATGTATGAAAACAAAGTATGGACTTTGACAGACTTGCCCGATGATCGGCGAGCGATAGAAAACAAATGGATCTTTAAGAAGAAGACGGACGCAGATGGTAATATTACCATCTATAAAGCTCGACTTGTCGCTAAGGGTTATCGGCAAGTTCAAGGGGTTGACTACGATGAGACTTTCTCTCCCGTAGCGAAGCTGAAGTCCGTCCGAATCATGTTAGCAATTGCCGCATACTATGATTATGAGATATGGCAGATGGACGTCAAAACGGCATTCCTTAACGGCTATCTTAAGGAAGAACTGTATATGATGCAGCCGGAAGGTTTTGTCGATCCTAAGAATGCTAACAAGGTATGCAAGCTCCAGCGATCCATTTATGGGCTGGTGCAAGCATCTCGGAGTTGGAACATTCGCTTTAATGAGATGATCAAAGCGTTTGGGTTTATGCAGACTTATGGAGAAGCCTGCGTTTACAAGAAAGTGAGTGGGAGCTCTGTAGCATTTCTCATATTATATGTAGATGACATACTTTTGATGGGAAATGATATAGAACTTTTGGACAGCATTAAGGCCTACTTGAATAAGTGTTTTTCAATGAAGGACCTTGGAGAAGCTGCTTACATATTAGGCATCAAGATCTATAGGGATAGATCGAGACGCCTCATAGGTCTTTCACAAAGCACATACCTTGATAAGATATTGAAGAAGTTCAAAATGGATCAGTCCAAGAAAGGGTTCTTGCCTGTATTGCAAGGTGTGAGATTGAGCTCGGCTCAATGCCCGACCACGGCAAAAGATAAAGAAGATATGAGTGTCATCCCATATGCCTCAGCCATAGGATCTATTATGTATGTCATGTTGTGTACCAGACCTGATGTAAACCTTGCCATAAGTTTGGTAGGAAGGTACCAAAGTAATCCCGGCAAAGAACACTGGACAGCGGTCAAGAATATCCTGAAGTACCTGAAAAGGACAAAGGACATGTTTCTCATTTATGGAGGTGACGAAGGGCTCGTCGTAAAGGGTTACGTCGACGCTAGCTTCGACACAGATCTGGATGACTCTAAGTCACAAACCGGATACGTGTATATGTTGAATCGTGGAGCAGTAAGCTGGTGCAGTTGCAAGCAGAGCGTCGTGGCGGGATCTACATGTGAAGCGGAGTACATGGCAGCCTCGGAGGCAGCACATGAAGCAATATGGATGAAGGAGTTCATCACCGACCTAGGAGTCATACCCAATGCGTCAGGGCCAATCACTCTCTTCTGTGACAACACTGGAGCTATTGCCCTTGCCAAGGAGCCCAGGTTTCACAAGAAGACCAGGCACATCAAGCGTCGTTTCAACTCCATCCGTAAAAATGTTCAAGATGGAGACATAGATATTTGCAAAGTACATATGGATCTGAATGTCGCACATCCGTTGACTAAACCTCTTCCGCGAGCAAAACATGATCAACACCGGAACTCTATGGGTGTTCGATTCATCACAATGTAACTAGATTATTGACTCTAGTGCAAGTGGGAGACTGTTGGAAATATGCCCTAGAGGCAATAATAAAAGGATTATTATTATATTTCCTTGTTCATGATAATTGTCTTTTATTCATGCTATAATTGTATTATCCGGAAATCGTAATACACGTGTGAATACATAGACCACAACATGTCCCTAGTGAGCCTCTAGTTGACTAGCTCGTTAATCAACAGATAGTCATGGTTTCCTGACTATGGACATTGGATGTCATTGATAACGGGATTACATCATTAGGAGAATGATGTGATGGACAAGACCCAATCCTAAGCATAGCACTAGATCGTGTAGTTCGTTTGCTAGAGCTTTTCCAATGTCAAGTATCCTTTCCTTAGACCATGAGATCGTGGAACTCCCGGATACCGTAGGAGTGCTTTGGGTGTACCAAACGTCACAACGTAACTGGGTGACTATAAAGGTGCACTACAGGTATCTCCGAAAGTGTCTGTTGGGTTGACACGGATCGAGACTGGGATTTGTCACTCCGTATGACGGAGAGGTATCTCTGGGCCCACTCGGTAATGCATCATCATATTGAGCTCAAAGTGACCAAGTGTCTGGTCACGGGATCATGCATTACGGTATGAGTAAAGTGACTTGCCGGTAACGAGATTGAACGAGGTATTGGGATACCGATGATCGAATCTCGGGCAAGTAACGTACCGATTGACAAAGGGAATTGTATACGGGGTTGCTTGAATCCTTGACATCATGGTTCATCCGATGAGATCGTCGAGGAGCATGTGGGAGCCAACATGGGTATCCAGCTCCCGCTGTTGGTTATTGACCGGAGAGCAGTCTCGGTCATGTCTGCGTGTCTCCCGAACCCATAGGGTCTACACACTTAAGGTTCGGTGACGCTAGGGTTGTAAAGATATTAGTATGCAGCAAACCGAAAGTTGTTCGGAGTCCCGATGAGATCCCGGACGTCACGAGGAGTTCCGGAATGGTCCGGAGGTAAAGAATTATATATGGAAAGTTGAGTTTCGGCCATCGGGAAAGTTTCGGGGGTTACCGAAATTGTGTCGAGACCACCGGAAGGGTCCCGGGGGTCCACCGGGTGGGGCCAACCATCCCGGAAGTCCCCATGGGCTGAAGTGGGAGGGGAACTAGCCCTTGGTGGGCTGGTGCGCCCCCCCTGGGCCCCCCGCTGCGCCTAGGGTTGGGAACCCTAGGGGAGGGGGCGCCTCCACTTGCCTAGGGGGGCAAGTTTCCCCCCTTGGATGCGGCCCCCTAGGAAATCCCATCTCCTAGGGTTGGCACCCCCCCTGGGGTCCCTATATAAAGGGGGGTGGGAGGGCGGACGCACCCTGACACCTGGCGCCCCCCTCCCCCCCTTGCTACGCCTCTTCCTCCCGTAGTCGCTTGCGAAGCCCTGCTGGAACCCTGCTGCATCCACCACCACGCCGTCGTGCTGCTGGATCTTCATCAACCTCTCCTTTCCCCTTGCTGGATCAAGAAGGAGGAGATGTCACGCTGACCATACATGTGTTGAACGCGGAGGTGCCGTCCGTTCGGCGCTAGGATCTCCGGTGATTTGGATCATGACGAGTACGACTCCCTCAACCCCGTTCTCTTGAACGCTTCCGCTCGCGATCTACAAGGGTATGTAGATGCACTCCTCTCTCTTGTTGCTAGATGAACTCATAGATTGATCTTGGTGAACGTAGGAAAAAATTTATTTTATGCAACGTTCTCCAACAAGATCAAGACGCTTAACTGGACTTTCACAAAGCACATACCTTGATAAAGTTTTGAAGAAGTTCAAAATGGATCAGTCAAAGAAAGGGTTCTTGCCTGTGTTACAAGGTGTGAAGTTGAGTCAGACTCAATGCCCGACCACTACAGAAGATTGAGAGAAAATGAAAGTCACTCCCTATGCCTCAGCCATAGGTTCTATCATGTATGCAATGCAGTGTACTAGACCTGATGTGTGCCTTTCTATAAGTTTAGCAGGAAGGTACCAAAGTAATCCAGGAGTGGATCATTGGACAGTGGTCAAGAACATCCTGAAATACCTGAAAAGGACTAAGGATATGTTTCTCGTTTATGGAGGTGACAAAGAGCTTTTCGTAAATGGTTACATCAATGCGAGCTTTGACACTGATCTTGATGACTCTAAGTCACAAACCGGATACGTACTTATATTGAATGGTGCAGCTGTCAGTTGGTGTAGTTCCAAACAAAGCATCATGGCGGGATCTACGTGTGAAGCGGAGTACATAGCTGCTTCTGAAGCAGCAAATGAAGGAGTCTGGATGAAGGAGTTCATATACGATCTAGGTGTAATACCTAGTGCATCGGATCCAATGAAAATCTTTTGTGACAACACTGGAGCAATTGCCTTGGCAAAGGAATCCAAATTTCACAAGAGAACCAAACACATCAAGAGACGCTTCAACTCCATCCGCGATCAATTCAAGGAGGGAGACATAGAGATTTGCAAGATACATACGGATCTGAATGTTGCAGACCCATTGACTAAGCCTCTTCCATGAGCAAAACATGATCAGCACCAAGACTCCATGGGTGTTAGAATCATTACTATATAATCTAGATTATTGACTCTAGTGCAACTAGGAGACTGAAGGAAATATGCCCTAGAGGCAATAATAAAGTTGTTATCTATATTTCCTTATATCATGATAAATGTTTATTATTCATGCTAGAATTGTATTAACCAGAAACTTAGTACATGTGTGAGTACATAGACAAAACAAAGTGTCCCTAGTATGCCTCTACGACTAGCTCGTTAATCAAAGATGGTTATATTTCCTGACCATAGACATGTGTTGTCATTTGATGAATGGGATCACATCATTAGAGAATGATGTGATGGACAAGACCCATCCGTTAGCTTTACAATGATCGTTAAGTTTTATTGCTATTGCTTTCTTCATGACTTATACATGTTCCTCTGACTATGAGATTATGCAACTCCCGAATACCGGAGGAACACCTTGTGTGCTATCAAACGTCACAACATAACTGGGTGATTATAAAGATGCTCTATATGTGTCTCTGAAGGTGTTTGTTGGGTTGGCATAGATCGAGATTAGGATTTGTCACTCCGTTTATCGGAGAGGTATCTCTGGGCCCTCTTGGTAATGCTCATCACTATAAGGCTTGCAAGCAATGTGACTAATGAGTTATTTACGGGATGATGCATTATGGAACGAGTAAAGAGACTTGCCGGTAACGAGATTGAACTAGGTATGAAGATACCAACGATCGAATCTCGGGCAAGTAACATACTGATGACAAAGGGAATAACATATGTTGTTATGCGGTTTGACCGATACAGATCTTCCTAGAATATGTAGGAACCAATATGAGCATCTAGGTTCTGCTATTGGTTATTGATCAGAGATGTGTCTCGACCATGTCTACATAGTTCTCGAACCCATAGGGTCCGCACGCTTAATGTTCGATGATGATTTTTATTATGAGTTATGTGTTTTGGTGACCGAAGTTTGTTCGGAGTCCCAGATCACGGACATGACGAGGAGTCTCGAAATGGTCTAGAGGTAAATATTCATATATTGGAAGGTAGTATTCGGACATCGGAATAGTTTCGAGTGGTTTCGGTATTTTACCGGAGTACCGTGGGGTTACCGGAACCCCCCGGGGAAGTATTGGGCCTACATGGGCCTTAGTGGAGAGAGAGGAGGGCCACAAGGGGTGGCCGCGCCCCCCATGGCAGTCCAAATTGGACTAGGGGAGGGGGTAGAGCCCCCCTTTCCCTCTCCCTCTCCCTCTTCTTCCTTTTCCCTCTGGTGGAAGAAAGGAAAGGGGGGGTGAATCCTACCAGGAGTGGAGTCCTAGTAGGACTCCCCCCATGGCGCGCCCCTCCTGGCCGTCGGCCTCCTCCTCTCCTCCTTTATATATGGGGGTGGGGGCACCCCAAAGGCACATCAATGGTTCTCTTAGCCATGTGCGGTGCCCCCCTCCACAGTTCACACTTCCGGTCATAGCGTCATAGTGCTTAGGCGAAGCCTTGCATGGATCACATCACCATCACCGTCATCATGCCGTCGTGCTGACGAAACTCTCCCTCGACCCTCTACTGGATCAAGAGTTTGAGGGATGTCATCGAGCTGAACGTGTGCTGAACTCGGAGGTGTCGTACGTTCGGTACTAGATTAGTTGGATCGTGAAGACGTTCGACTAAATCAACAGCGTTAACCTAACACTTCCGCTTTCGGTCTACGAGGGTACGTGGACACACTCTCCCCCTCTCATTGATATGCATCTCCTAGATAGATCTTGCGTGAGCGTAGGAATTTTTTGGAAATCGCATGCTACGTTCCCCAACAAAGATCTATCCATGAATATTATTTGAGTTTTATCTGAACTCTTTTATGCATGATTCTTATAGCCTCGTATTTCTTCTTCGATTTATTGGTTTGGTCTGGCCAACTCGATTGATTTATCTTGCCACGGGAAGATGTGCTTTGTGATGGGTTTGATCTTGCGATGCTCAATCTCAGTGATAGAGGGAGACATGACACGCGTGTATTTTTGCTATTAAGGGTAAAAAGATGGGGTTTATTCATACGTGAGTTTATCTTGTCTACAGCATGTCATGTTGCCTAATGCATTACTCCGTTTTTCCATGAACTTAATACACTAGATGCATGCTGGATAGCGGTCGATGCGTCGAGTAATAGTAGTAGATGCAGGATCGTTTCGGTCTACTAATCTTGGATGTGATGCCTATATACATGATCACTGCCTTGGATATCATCATAATTATTTGCTTTTCTGTCAGTTGCCCAACAATAATTTATTTACCCATCGTATGATATTTTCTCGAGAGAAGCCTCTAGTGAAAGCTATGGCCCCCGGGTCTATTTTCTATCATATATTAAAACCAAAAATACCTTGCGGCAATTTTCCTTTATTTAATTTATTTTGTGTTTTAGTTAGATCTATTTATCAAATCTCATACAATTTAATATATCTCAATACCATTGAGGGATTGTCAATGCCTTTACGCGTTGGGTTGCAAGTATTTGTTGTTTGTGTGCATGTGTTGTTTACATAGTGTTGCTGGGTTCTCCTACTGGATTGATAACCTTGGTTTCATAATGGAGGGAAATACTTACCTCTGTGGTGCTGCATCATCTCCTCCTCTTCGGGGAAATACCAACGCATATTACAAGTAGCAACCATCAAATGGATTTGCAAGCACTGGTACCGTAAGGTGCTATACAAACGGTTTTTAGCCCCTTTCCGCAACAACATTTGGAACCGTCGCCAATTGAGTGTGGGCGATGGGGGGGGGGTCCTTCCCACACGATCCAGAAACCGTCGGGGATGGGTGAGCGGCTAATGACATTCACCATAGAATAAACGTATGAGAAGCCGCCCCAGTCCCACATGTTACATCTCGACATTACGTTTCTGATCAGAGAGACATCCCAAACGATTACGCCGCTATAGTCATGTGAAAAAGGTGGACATTAACATTTAATCTGCCAATATGTTTGTGATAGGTACGTTATCGCACACGGTTCAAGAATGTAAAATGGGTGTGGTGCCTCTACTAACGCCAACATGTACATTTTCATAATTGTGTGTGATTGGTATTCCTATCACACACGCACACTGGTTTGAAATGTTTGCCATATTACCATGAATCACACACGCATATGAGACGAAACCGTGTGTGCGGCCGTCGGACATCACAAATGTTTCACGTCAAAGAACCATATGTTTTCTTTTTTCATCGCACAAGCTGTTTTCTTTCTAACCGTGTGCACATTATTTTATTCGCTCCCGTACATTTTTTTGGCTGAAATTTATTATTCGAATCGGAAATTTTGAAATATGAAACGTGCAATTCAAATTCTCAGCACAATGGTTCAACAATGAATCCATAAATAAAATTGTCAGCACAGTATGTTCAGTAAATACAGGATTAGACAACAATTAACTATGATGAACCACAATATTTACAGGTGGTAAAGGTTAAGAGACAAGTGTAAATCATTTTGACTACCGATGGTGTTGAAGAAGCGGAATGCCCATAATGTGCCTTCCTGCATGCCATAGGCACGAACAACTTTTGTCCAACCCCTTGTGACGATCGCCCACCCATCCTTCGCCGCCTTCAGGAAGACTTCTAGAGCATTATCATGGTAGAATGAATTATATACTTTAACCTTAGTTGCCTCCACTCGGTCATGTAGTTTGCAAGGTAATCATCAGTAAATAGCTTCGGCAACCACTGAAAAGAGAAAAATATCAGATCATGAGGTATAATAGAGTAACTTGTTGTGGGCAGGGGGACAAGGCAACATATTACTTACCATCATAAAGTTCACTGTTGTCTTGGACAAAGGGTAAATAAAGAGCTTAATTCCCATCACCCGTTTCTTTCGCCTAACAATCTTTCTTGGTTTTCTCACTTGATGCTTGTTCATGAATATCTCATTGCCCCATACGCAAAATGGATCGAAGCGTGGATCAGTATCGCTCATATATGTACCTACAAGCAACCAGTAAATGTTAGAAGCTAAACTGAGATTGGACAAATGATGTAAAATACAACTACCTACATTCCTAAGTACAAATATTTTAAGAGATTTCAATATGAACTACATACGGGTGTATATAGAATTATAGATATAGTTTAGATTAGAATATAGATTCACTCATTTTGCTCCTTATGTAGTCTATATTGGAATCTCTAAAAATACTTAAATTTAGGAATAGATGGTGTATAAGACATGGGATGCAGCTAACCTCGATGGCAAACAACAACATCACCCATTGTAGCCCTGTGTAAGTACATGGAAAGCCAATGTTAACTACAACAGGGTTAACATCCACCAAAAATAGCAAATGGTAATAAAATGGCAACATATGTAGTAATATCTTCATTGCGAAAGAGTAGCACGGTAGCAAAGGGACGGATTAAAAATGGATACAACTGTTAATTGCAACAGGCTTAACAACATCCTAATTCATGTCTTCTAAGTTTGTAGCCATTGAAATACAAATGTTAATTGCAACAAGCCAAATTGAAACCGGTACTGATAAAAATGCAATTGGCAGAGTTAAACATCACAAGGCAGGTGCTGCCAGAGCAGATAATGGCCCAGCTATCTATAAAAAGGTAGGGAAAATAGCTAAAATGTATTAGGCATGTTTACTACAAGATGCTTAAGACATCGACCGTACAAAACATAGCCATTAATTGCAACTAGTATTGGTAAGATTGAACTGGTGAGTTTATACTTGGTAAGTCATGAGAGGTAGTTGTTGGGGCACTTCATCTTGGCCAGAGCCCGCCCAAAGTTAGCAGCGACGGAGTCGAGCTGTTCCTCCAGGTCGAAGCGTGGATCAGTGCCCCCGACATGTGTACCTACAAGAAGCAAGTCAATGTTAGAAGCCAAACTGCAATTGCACAAATGATGTAAAATACTGTAAGACATGGGATGCAGCTAACCTCGACGGCAAACAACAACATCGCCCGTTATGGCCCTGCGTAAGTACATGGATAGGCATGTTAAGTACAATAGGGTTAGAATCCACCAAAAATAGCAAATGGGCAGCATATGTAGTATATCTTCATTGCGGAGAGTAGCATGGTAGCAAAGGGTCAGATTAAAAAATGGATACAACTGTTGATTGCAACAGGCTTAACAGCATCCTAAGTCATGTTTTGTAAGTTTGTAGCCATTGAAATACAACTATTTAAAAATGGATTCAATTGTTAATTGCAACAGGCTAATAGCCATTGAAACCGATACTGATAAAAATGCAATTGGCAGAGTTAAACATCACAAGGCAGGTGATGCCAGAGCAGATAATGGCCCAGTTGTCTATAAAAGGGTAGGGAAAGTAGCAAAAACATGTTGGGCATGTTTACTAGAACATGCTTAATACATCGACCATACAAAACATAGACATTAATTGCAACTGGTATTGATAAGATTGAACTGGTGAGTACATACTTGGTAAGTCCTGAGAGGTAGTTGCTGGGGCACTTCATCTTGGCCAGAGCCTGCCCAAAGCCAGCGGCGGCGGAGGCGAGTTGTTCCTCTGGGTCGAAGCGTGGATCAGTGCCACTGACAGGTGTACATACAGGCAACTAGTAAATGGTAGAAATTAAACTGCAATTGCACAAATGATGTGAAATACTGTAAGACATGGGATGCATCTAACCTCGACGGCAAACAATAGCATCGGCCGTTATGACCCTGCGTAAGTACACAGACAAGCATGTTAAGTACAACAGGGTTAGCATCCACCAAAAATAGCAAATGGGCAGCATCTCTAGTAATATCCTAAGTCATGTATTGTAAGTTTGTTGTTGGTATTGGTGAAATTGAACTGGACAGTTAATACTTGAACATCACACAGTGTGCAGTACCGAAATAAAAAAGGCACGAACATGCTTAATACATCAACCGTACAAAACATAGCCATTACAAGTGGTATTGATAAGATTTAGTTGGTCAGATCATACTTGTTAAGTCTTGGGGGGTAGTCGTCGGGGCACTTCTTCTGGGCCAGAGCCTGCACCATGTCCGCAGCGGCGGAGGCGAGGTGTTCCTTCAGGTTAACACGCACAGCGGCCATCGTGCCATGGACTGCCATCAGCTCCTCGACCCCCACATGATATGTGGTTGGGCTTGCACGGCAATGCTCTGGAGGCAGGGCGGTGGGGATTTGGAGGCCTGAGGATGTTTCACAGGCGCCATTTAAGCAATAAGGTCGGGGCCATGATAGAGATCGGTGGGTTACCTAACTGAATCCAAGCAGAACGTAGATGTGGTTGAAGCTACGGTTGCGGCGGCGGTGGATTGAGCTGCCGGTAGGGCAAGGCGCGCGGGGGGGGAGGTGGGGTGGGAGATACTAAGGAAATTTGATGGGTGGGGATGTGGTTGGACGAATAAATTCTGAAATCGCGCGCCTAATGAAAATTTCGCTGCGAAACTTGAAACTTGGGTGGGGGAAACACACAATGCAGACGAAGCGCGTAAAGTACTCGTGTGCGAGAAAACAGAAAATTGGCAGATCCCATCTTCAAAAAAATTTACACGTGTAGTCGATTTTTCTCAGTCAATGGTACGCCTGATTTATTAGGAACCATCGCACAGGTAACTGACTTATGGATCATTAACGCAAAAAAACGCACACGGGTACGGCATAGAAACTGTGTGCTTTGTGATCTTCTAATGATTAACGCAAAAAAATGCACATGGGCACACATGCTAATCAACGCTCAAAGCCCTCAAAGAATGCTCTTACCGATATTGTACGTTAATACTACAAATTTAAAGTACTACTGGTAATTTGCTCTAATACTACAAACTTAAACTACTTCTCACATGCTGTTGGGGCATGCTGGCCAAATGCCGGCGTTCTCCTTCCCGGCCGTGTAGGCGGCAGCCCACCGTGCTTCGATCTCTGCCAAGCTCTCCTCACCACAGCGTGCGGCCTCTTCTTTCTTGCGGCGGCGGGACTCTCTTTTCTTGACTGCTTTCTGCCTTTTCCGATCCTCCTGTGCGGCTTTGGCCGCCTCTAGATCCACCGCCCATTCGGCCATGCCAGCCTCAAAGTCCGCCCACGTAACTGTGTGGCCGCCACCAGCGATGAACTTGGCATGGCGATATGCCATCGCTTCCTTACCATGTGTGCGGTCGCGGGCGGCGAGGAACGCGGCGCGGCGGGATGCCATCGCTTCCTTACCAGTTACTATGCGTCGTGGTGCCATGAACGATGCTTGGAGAGAGCTCTGGGACGAAGGGGCCGGGCAACCGTACAGTGCGGTGGTTTTTAAGATCTCAACGACAAACGACAAAGGAAATGTGGCTTCCCTTACAATTTTGCTCGTTCATTATCGCACATGGTTCATCTCCGTCGCTTCCGGAAACAGTGTGCACTGAGGCTATTGTGTGTTGCGTTATGATTGGCCGGAACCCCAGCCACGCGGATCGCGCGTATGCACCGTAGGATGCGCCGTGATCGAACAGTAATCCATGTCCCTCACATCACATCCGTGCAGCTGTTGCAGGATTGGATTTATATGTGCCAAATGCCTAGAAAATGCACATAATCCCCTAAATATGGTAAATGAGCCCGAGAAAATGCCAAATTTGAACACGGTGATTTGCAGGGTGTATGTTCTTTGTAGAAAAAAAACTCCAGGGAAAAGAACAAAGAAAAATTTGATTCCCCTTCAATCTTGGTGATTTCCCCCTCGAAATCATAGAACTTCCCCGGCGATGGTTCGATTTATGAAGGGCGTGCATGATGACATAAGCCAAACCTTCTCAAATTTTTACTAGGGCATGGTGAGATCATACCATGGCACCATGCCAGGAATTATATTTTTCAAGCATTTATTTCATTTTTTTCTATATTGAAAACCCAATAAACAAACGTCTGTGGTTGACTATTGCCACACATTTCATCAAAATATCTATCCATTCCTTGTAAAAGGCATGAGAATTTATTAAATGGCACGAGCATCATTTTCCAGGCCATTCTTGTGCACGCTTTCATGCACCGATTGTTTGAACTTGAATTATGTGCATTAATGCCTATAAAATGCACATAATCCCCTAAATATGGTAAATGAACCCGGAAAGGTGTCAAATTTGAACGCGGTGATTTGCATGGTGTATGTTCATCGTAGAAAAAAAACTCATGGACAAAGGACAAAGGTAATTTGGACCCCCCCCCCCTTCAATATTGGTGATTTCCCCCTCGAAACTATGAAACTTCCTCAGTGATGGTTTGATTTATGAAAGGCGTGCATGACGACATAAGGAAAACATTCTCAAAATTTTACCAGGGCACGGTGAGGCCATACCATGGCACCGCGCCAGGCGTCATGTTTTCCAAGCATGTATTTCATTTTTGTATAGTTGTTAACCCAGTAAATGACGCGTTTATGGTTGACTATTGCCACACATTTCCTTGAAATATCAGCCCATTCCTTGTAAAAGGCATGAGAATGTACTAAATAGCACGAGCATGGTTTTCCAGACCGTTCTTGTGTTCCTTTTCATGCACTGATTGTTCGAATTTGAATTATGTGCATTAATGCCTAGAAAATTCAAATAATCCCCTAAATATGGTAAATGAGCTCGGAAAAATGTCAAATTTGAACACGTTGCATCTGAGGCAGTATGTTGATCATTGGAAAAAACTGAATGACAAACTAGGACGGAAATTTGGATTCCCCTTCAATCTTGGTGATTTCCCTCTCGAAAGCATGGAACTTCCTCGGTGATGGTTCGATTTATGAAGGGCATGCATGACGACATTAATCAACCTTTCTCAGCTTTTAACCAGGGCACGGTGAGGCCATACCATGATGGAACCATGCCAGGCATCATGTTTTTCAAGCACATATTTCATTTTTCTATAGTTGCTAACCCAGTAAATGACGCGTTTAGGTTGACTATTGCCACACATTCCCTTGAAGTCTCTGCCCATTCCCTGTAAAAGGTTTGAGAATTTACTAAATACCACGAGTATGGTTTTTCTAGACCGTTCGTGTGCACCTTTTCATGCACCTATTGTTTGGATTTGAATTATGCGGATTAATGCCTAAAAATGCGCGCAATCCCCTAATATGGTAAATGAGCCCGAAAAAATGCCAAATTTGAGCACGTTGCATTCGAGGGGGTATGTTGATTGTAGAAAAAACTGAATGACAAGCTAGGAAGGAAATTTGGATTCCCGACCCCTTCAATATTGCTGATTCCCCTCGAAACCATGAATTTTCCTTGGTGATGGTTCGGTTTATGAATGGCGTGCATGACGACTTAAGACAAACATTCTCAATTTTTTACCAGGGCATGGTGAGGCCATACCATGGCACCATGCGAGGGGTCATGTTTTCCAAGTATGTATTTCATTTTTGTATAGTACCCAGTAAACACATTTCCTTGAAATATATGTCCATTCCTTGTAAAAGGCATGCGAATTTACTAAATAGCACGACCATGGTTTTCCAGACCGTTCTCGTGCACCTTTTGAAGCATTGATTGTTTGAATTTGAATTATGTGCATTAATGCCTAGAAAATGCACATAATCCCCTAAATATTGTAAATGAACCCGGAAAAGTGCCAAATTTGAACACGGTGATTAGCAGGGTTTATGTTCATCGTATAAAAAACTTCATGGACAAAGGACAAAGGAAATTTGGATTCCCATTGAATCTCGGTGATTTACTATCGCACACGATTCATCTCCATCGCCTCTGCGAACCGTGTGTGTTCACTCAGACATGCAAAAGGAAAAACAAAACCCTCGCCCCCTTCGTCCCCACCCACTCGCCACGGACTCCTCCGCAACTCTCCACCTCATCAACTTCTATCGCAGCGGCCACCCTAAGCTCGACGATGCTGTTGTCGGCGGGCGGATGTCGCGCTCCAAACGGCACGGGATTTCGCCCCTACCGCTTTTCGCCGCCTATCTACACTGACATTCTAGACTCTAGTCGACTGGGGTTTTCTGTGGGATTGGGCTGGGGATTTTTCTCATGGAGAAGGTAATCAACTTAGTGAAACATTCACTCATCTCTTATCGTAGTCCGTCCATCGCTGTTCGTGGGTGTTCATTCATGTGTCCACAGTGCAAGCACAAATCGGGCAAGTGTGGTCGCGGCTAGTCGAAAACGAAGTTCTATCTCACCATTCCAGATGACTTCAGGGAGCGCTCGATATGTTCAATCTCAACCTACCATAGTCGGCATGGCCTAAATTTGTGAACATATACCGTCTGTTGCTACATTATCTATATATTTGCATCAAATCTTTGTTACATTATCTATTTTTAATTATATATTTTTGTACTTTGCTTTCATCTATATATTGCTCTGTTCTATCGGTTACTACCACATTTGCATCTTGCTCTGTTATTTCAATATATCTAATTTACTATCTTAATTTTCATTTCAAGCAGTACATCCCTTGCTTTGCAAGAACATCAGTAGAAGGAAATCTTAGGCTTTACTTTGTTAATGACTTCCAGGGTGTCATATTGACACAGCATGGACATAGAATGATGGTTAGCGTAAAACTTGATAAAGATGGTCACTCCTATTTTAATGCGGACCTTTGAAGAAAAATGTCTAAGTGTTATGAACTAAAAGCTGGCAATAAAACTCTAGTGCGTGCACCATAGTCTGGCCTAATTAACATGGATGTTTACTTCCCCAACGTCATCAGCCGATGAAAGTCTGATCGAGGTTAGTGTCCTTTCAACTTTCTCCATGTTGTCCTATTACTTAGCAAAATCGGGGTATTTGTTCTGACTAATTGATCACTATTTAAGCAAACAATTGTAATTTCATTTTCTAACTCCGTTCCTAGGCAGTAACAAATTTTATTTACCAAATTATGTGCATTATATATTCTTCTGCCATGTTCGAAATAAATAATACCTTTCTACCTTTTAAGCAGGATATGTTGGATGCATAGTGAACGATCTGTATGTTACTAAGCGTACCAAATTTCACTGGAAGGACTTGAAGCATGTCATAAACTTTGTTGATAATCTGACAGAGATAGCATAGCGTATGAACGCTGGATTTTGGATGGGATTAATTATACCTATGGTGCACACATTGAACAAGACCAATTGTGTGCACAAAACGCTGGTAAAAAGTCTTATTTTAATGTTGATGCTCATAAACTATATATATCTCCAACGATATGTTACAATTGGTTTTTATTCTACATTTCAACAGAAATTACCCACTATAGCAGTTCCTGATTCGATTTCCCGGCCTAGTCGAATTACACCTGTGCCTGCTAATAACGCCAAAGTGATTGCAAGGTACTGCATCTCCCGCAGAAATGGAACCATTCAAATTAACAAGTTCTCGCTTGTCGTGGCAATGCATCCATATTGGAAAATTGGAGACACTGTTCTACTCATGCTATACCAAGGCACATGAGGGATCTTCCTTTTCATTGACGAGATGCCGAGTCACTATGATCAAGCTGCTTCCAGCGGATAGTTGTGGTTGTTGGCCCTCAGCCTCTTAAAATGTGCTAGCTGTTACTGTGTTAAGTATGTAGATATGGACCATATGGTTGTTGGCCGTTAGCCTCTTAAAATGTGATAGTTGCTATTATGTTAAGTATCTAGATATGGACCATATGATTGTCAAAATCGTGTTATGATGATCCTCCTTTTGTCAAATAGTGTAACCACTATATATATGTTACTCAAATGCTGTTAGCCAAGTTCTCAAATTTTCATGGAAAGTATTAGTATCGTACACAGTTCTTTAAGTTTAAGCATGTGCCCGATGTCCAGAAGGCATTTGCATATTAACTGTCCATATTGCAAATTCACACACATGTTAACATAAGGAAATGTATGTGTAACTTACTAATCATCGCACACGAGTAATAGCAGACGCATCATGTGCGATACTCCTAGCCACTGCAAGTAACTAGTTTGCATTTCAAAGTTTTTTGTAGACACAGAATCGCACACGAACTTACTGTATTAACCATCTGTGTTGTAATTTCTCATCGCAAACAGTTCATCCGAGTCGGCTGTTTGCCACATATCACACACATCTTGTTTACAGGTCTCATTTGTTTTCTTTTGTCTCATCGCAAACAGTTCATCCATGTGAACTGTATGCCGCATATCACACACATCTTGTTAAGTTGAACCGTTTCTGTTGTGTTCCTTAATCAATAACAGTTCGTCTGAGTGAACCGTATGCCGTATATCACACACACCTTAATCTGGCTAACCGTTTCGGTTACACTTCCTAATAGCAAATAGTTCATCGAAGCGAACTGTATGTCATATATCGCACACACATTGATATGGTTGTCCGTTTCTGTTGTTTTGCCTCATGGCAAACAATTCGAATGGACTAACCGTGTGCTCTGCATCGCACACGTAACAAAAATCTGAACCGTGTTTGATAGCTCCGCCATTGCAAACGTTTTGCACCTTTTTTGACGGTTCTTTTACACCACCGGGTCTCTGATCGTAGTGACGCGTTAGCAGCAACCTGCAGTAGTGAAGATATAACATAGCTTGTCATCTTTTGCCGAGTTAAGGACCACTCCAGCCCCCGCGCCAGCTAGCATTTTGGAACCATCAAAGTACATGATCTAGTGAGAAGGGGCGGCGACCAAGATGACAGAGAGGTTCGAGGACATCTTGGTGAAGAATGAGGAGGCATGTGTCAAGCGCTCCGACACCAAAGAGGCATGTAAGAATGATAAGTTTAACATCTTGATCACGGCGACCGATAAGAAGCTCAAGCTTGAAGAGAAAAAGACCAAACTCGAAGAGAAGAAGGTTGAGATCATAGCCCCTTCGGAGGATTCAAAGATGTGGACCTTGCAGATGGAGGAGTTGGATGAGGATGCAAAGATGATCGTGCAAGCTGACCATCTTAGGATGTTAAAGCGCTTGAAGAATCAGCTGAAGACGGCGGAGAAGGAGGCGGCCGAGAAGGAGGCGGTCTAGAAGAAAGCGGATGGCGAGGAGAAGGTGGTGGCGGCAGAGTGAGCTTAGAGGCTCGGATAGCCGGTCTGGCAGGGAAAAATCCATATGCCAAACTGAGATTCTTTTGTGATTGGGTATGCAAACACTATGCATTTTTGGCTCTTTTTGGTTGTGATTGGACGCTATGCATTTGAAATTCAAATTGCTGGTATCTAGGCAGACGTTTACCTGTCCACGGACATATACAATGTCCGATTTAGGAGCGAGGGGATGCCCTAAACCCGGGCAAACGTCGGGCCAGGCCGGGTTTCGGGCCGGGCTTGTAAAAGCCCGACCTTCATTTCCCAAGCCCGAGCTCGGCCCGAAGCCCGAAATACTCCCTGTTTTCAAGCCCGAGCCCGGCCCGAAATCAAGCCCGAAGCCCGAAAGCCCGGCCCGAACACTGTTTTTTAGTGTACGCACGTGCAAGCCCGACCCGAAGCCCGAAAGCCCGGCCCGAAATACATAAAAAATGAAGCCCGAGCCCGGCCCGAACTATCTTCCGGGCTGCAACACAAGGCCCGAGCCCGGCCCGAACGTCAAGCCCGACCCGTCCCGGCCCGGGTTTTTCGGGCCGGGCTCGGGCCGGGTCGTCGGGCCGGGCTGCCCATGCCCAGGTTTAGGATGCCCTGTAGGTGTCTGCAAGCATTGCTCTAGAGACACGCTACAGCAGCACTGTTTCTTTTTCATGGGCATATTGTAGTTATGTTAGATTTGGGTACTGGCAGACGGCAATTAATGGAACCTCGTCTCCACGACCACATCAAAGAACAAATTAACACATTAATTGCACACACTCACAAGGTGACCTATATATAAGAGCACGGCCTTCATCCTGGGCTAGCCTTGCTAGTTCATACTTATTTCATAACAGTCCGAGCTGCACAACCGCGGCACAAACCAGAGCAAAGCTAGCCCACGCCGCCGGCGCGAGCCCGGCGGCGCCATTGTACGAGTAGAACGGCATGGTGCCCGGGGTCACCGGTGTCAGCGGCGTCGCGCCAGGCGTGGTGCCCGTGCACGCTGGAGACGTCGGCGTCGTGTATGGCGTTGTAGGGGTCGTGTACGGCGTGGTCGGCGTCGTCGTCGTCGGGGTCGGGCTCGTGTACGGTGTGGTCGGGGTGGGCATCGGCGTTGTCGGCGAGGAGCCAGAGCCGGAGCCGGAGCCGGATACGGTCACCTCGAGCTTCATGCCGCCAGCGCAGTGGCCTGCGATGGTGCAGATAAAGTAGTGCTTTCCGCCGGTCTTGAGGGGCACGGTGGTCGCGCCGCTGCCGTCGGAGCCGACCGCGTTGGCCGCCGCGCACGCCAGGTAGTCGGCCGCGCTCACCTCCGCCACTGTGTGCAGGCCCTTGGCGTAGTTGAACACTAGAACAGGGCAGACACATGTTAAACCATAACCAGTCACATGATTAACGGCACGTATGTACTCACGAAGAAACTAAAAGTCTTACCGAGACTGTCGCCGACTTTGAAAGTGTTGCCACTGGCCCAGGTGGTGTAGTCGACGCCGATCGTCCAGCCGGACTTGCCACCGACGGTGAAGCTGGTGGCGGCCGCCGGGAAGGCACGGGCGACGAGGAGCAGCGCCACCAGGGCCCAGCAGGAACCGGCGCCGGAAGCCATCGTGACTGATAGACCAAACCAAGATGAACCGTAAATCTTCTCTCAGGTGCTAGCTTTTTTTTGAAACGGACTCAGGTGCTAGCTTTCGTTAACAGAGGAGATATGATATGCTGCTGCGTTGCACTTGGATGAGAAGAAGAGACGCGGGAAACGTGGCGCTTATATAACAGCATCGACCGCAACGTGCAGTTGGTGGGCAATGGGCTTTCTTTTCACCGGGTGTGCGGGAACGAATATATATGTCGAGCAACTTTACCTATGAGGAAATGCAATGAAAATGCTTTTGCTTATATATGCTAATTATTGAACGGCTGGCCCTGTTCATGCCAACAACCGATCAGATTTCCATGATGGTGTTGCAAAAGGCATGTTCCCATCATGATGAAAGGACTACATCAAATCCCGTGTATTCATAAACATTTGGTGATCAGCTCGTTTAATTTGAACCACCTAGCTCGATCTTTTTACTAACAATTCTTTCTAACAGAAAAAAAATCAGATGAAAAAAATATCTGAGTCCACTAGAGGACTAGACTACACGACTTTTTATACTTGTAGTTAAAATTTGCGGGTGGTCAAAGTATTCTCCAACCATGAATCAGAACGGGTGGCCCTGATTGCACTTCACCTGTTCTTTTACAGGATGCCCTGCTAGGAGATACGCATATATCAATTAGTGACACCTTTGTAGCTTTGAGGCCGGCTATTCCGTCCTTTTTAGGTGCGGCTTCTTTTCACATGATATATACTAGCAATCGGCCAAAGTGAAGTGAATCTAGTTGTGTGCGCGGCCGGGCCAGCCGGCCGGCCGATCGACCCGACGGCGTTGTGGAATCTGATTTACCCCTTCACATGGAGATCGGGTCATATCGGCTAGCCAGACCACCTAACCTTCGGACAACGACTTCACACTGGCAGCTTGCGTACGTTTCAAGGTGGCGAGAGTAGACACAGTTTGTCTCCTGTGAGTGAAATGGGATCATTTAACTTGCTTAGACGTCGGATCTCTGTGATTTTGAGGTGAAATGAATCGATCGAATGAGTGGTTAGGCAACAACGACGGAACGGTCGACGCGTGCATCATTCAGGATGGCGTGAGCCGGAACACGGCTGCTGTTGGATGCATGAGTGCATGACGACGAGATTAGACCGTGATCCGGACCATTGACATCCAACAAACTAGTACTATACCGCCCCTCCAAAAAAAAAACTAGTACTATACGGATGATGGGGGAGAAACTGCCGCTCGCCTACCGAGCATGGCCGTGCAGGTTTTGCACGACGGGGAATCTACGCGAGCAGCAGATTGGACTGATCATATCATATGTACAGGGTGCCTACCGACATCGTGCTATACTACTACTCCAGAGATTGTGGCCCAGGCGCGGAACCGCGTCTGCTTTCTGAACCGCGCTGGTCCTAGGTTCCTTTTGATTTGAGGTTCACACACTCCGGATCACGGGGCTTTGGGTTTGCACGCAGCCTCGATCCCGGCCAGCGAGGCGGCCGGTCGGCGCCGTCGCCGTGGTCGCTTTAATTTCCTGCCCGCTTCCGGTGCCGCGGGTTCCGCGCGCGGCCGGAGCAAAGGTCGGCGGCAGGGCGGACTACATGGGAACACGTCGGCCCTCGCGGTCGCGGGCGGCACGGGCCGAGCTAGCGCGGTTTCACTGCAGGCGATTAGACAAACACGCTTGCGCACTACTGCAGATTAAAATCGATTCACGGAGGTGAGCACCAAAGTCCTATGGCTACTCATATGTCAAGAGATTCCTATCAGATCTTGAGCTATCCAATCCAGTTATGTCTGAGCCGACCCCACGTGTGGTGCAAAGAACGAACCCCGGCTCGATCCTGGTTACCACCACTAGTAGAAAAAGAGGCTTCCGTCCAGCCCCATTAGTCGCGAAACTGTAGGAACCGCGACTAATGAAGTCTTTAGTCGCGGTTCGGCAGATGAACCGCGACCAAATGCCTGGGCCCAGGGCGCTCGCGGGCTTTAGTCGCGGTTGGCCAGGCCAACCGCGACTAAAGGTGCCCAAAGGCCTTTAGTCGCGGTTGGCCAGGCCAACCGCGACTAAAGCTCCTCCCTTTTAGTTGCGGTTTGTGGCACGAACCGGAACTACTGGGGTTGAGACCTTTAGTCCCGGTTCGTGCCACGAACCGGTACTAAAGGTCCCATTTTCAAACTCTACCCCCCCCCCCCCCCGGATCGCCTTTTCAGTTTTAAAAAAAATAAAAGAAAATAATGGAAATGTCAAAAAAATAAAAGAAAATAAGTTTCTCATGTGATATGTGGTCTAGTTGTTGGGAAAATTTGCAAATGTGAATTTTGACTTTATTTGCAAAATCTCTCTGAAATTTGTAAAAATGGGCATAACTTTTGCATACTAACTCGGATGAAAAAGTTTTTTATATGAAAAATCATCTACTCGAAAAGTTACATCCAAATTTAACTGGGGGAACCCCGTTAAACATTTTCAAAATCCTCAAAAACCTAATAGAAAAAAAGTTACGGGGCTTGTAAGATCTAGAGTGGAAAAATTGAAAAATATTCAAACAGTGGGCAAACTATGGTCAAACAATGGTCAAACTAATTATTCTAGAATATTAGTGTTACTAAATAATTATTTTAATTATTTCAATTTTGGTCAAATCTGGTCAAACTGTGGTCAACTGTGGTCAAACTGTGGTCAAACAATGGTCAAACTAATTATTCAAGAAATATTAGTGTTACTAAATAATTATTGTTTTCTAAAACAATAGTTTCAAACTCAAACAGTGAAATGTGTCACTTCATGCTCAAGCAAAATTCCTGAAGGTTAATAGGATTGACATCTTATTATTGTTAGGAAAACAACAAGTGCAGACTTGGAGCGTGGGAGAATAGAACCCGGAAGTTAAGCGTGCTTGGGCTGGAGTAGTGAGAGGGATGGGTGACCGGTTGGGAAGTTAGATGATTTGGAATGATGAGGGGTGATAAAGGAATAAATTGAGAAGTGATGAGGGGTGGTGATTAGAGACTAGAGGTTAAAATAATTCAGAAATTTGAAAAAAAAAATTCAATTTTTTTTTCAAAAACCTGTGGCGGCCTTTAGTCGCGGTTAGCCACAACAACCGCGACTAAAGGTCCTCCGCCCACGTGGACGGGCCTTTAGTCGCGGTTCTTAAGCAACCGCGACTAAAGGGGGGGGCCTTTAGTCGCGCCCGTCTGGTCGCGGTTGCGCAACCGCGACTAATGGCAGTTGCGAACCGCGACCAAAGGCCTTTTTTCCACCAGTGCACCTCCCAGCGGCACATCTGATGATCCAACCTTAAAACGCGCTTTTTCGAGAGCTTGTGAGCCTGAAGCCCCAACATAGTACGAGATTTTTTTTTTCAAAACGGGGAATGACCTCGGCCTCTGCATCATCATGATGCACACAGCCACACACAGTACGAGATAGCTTGTGACGGATGATTTCAACTAAATTTATCGTGCCCGTGACAAAAATCACACAAATGTTGACTATGGCCGCCTTGTGCGTTTTCGAAATACTCTCAACTCCTGTGAGCTAAAAGAGATTCACCGTAAAACAGAAAATTTTATGTGGGGAAATGAGCATGCCAACCCGACCTTAAACAAATTAGATAGTTTTTTTGGATGTAAACTGGGATGTTGACTTTTGCTCACATCCTCCATGCACTATCGTCCTCGCTCTCTGATCTGTCCACTCCTCTTGGCCTCCTGGCCTATGGCAAGGGACCTAAGCGACAAAAAACTTTCCATTTTTTGGATCAAGATGCCTAACTTCAAGAAGTCCAAGATGCCTCGCATGAAGAGATGACCCATATTGAGCCATACCAAGTGCTTCAGAAGCTTAAAAGAACAAGCCAATGCCTGCGGACCTGGAGCAAGTCTATCTTCTCTAACTACGAAGTCCAACTCCACATGGCCCTCGAGATCATCCTCTGGCTTAACGTCGTGCAAGAGCTAAGGCCACTCAGCCCGACCGAGTGGAACATTAAAATGAAAAGTGGTGGCCTTGGTGGTCCTTGAGCGGGCAAGGAAGAGATAAGGCTCACGAATTACATTGCTCAAAGAGGGAGGAAGAACTTTATTCACTGACTTGAACACGATAATGGTTGGGTCACGAATCATGATCACGAGAAAGAGATTATCTGCGCGCCAAGGACTTCAGTTGGGCTTGCGTCCAGTAGTCGACAATAGATATCTCTGAGTTAGGTGCTTTGATCATCGAGGAGGAGGTATGGGCAGCCATCAATGATCTTCCCGGTGATAAAACACCGGGCATCGATGGCTTCACTGGAGCTTTTTTCAAATAATGTTGGGACATCATCAAGCTGAAAATTATGAAAGTGATCAACAGCTTCTCAACCCTCCACATTTCCAGCCTTCACTGGCTCAACTCGGCCAATATTGCTCTCATCTCAAAAAAAGATGGGGCGGAGGACATATCCGGCTTGAAACCCATAAGTCTCATCCATGCGGTTGTGAAGATCATTGCCAAGATGATGCTCACTTGTCGCACCCCTCACATGCCAAATATTGCTTCCAATACGCAAAGTGCATTCATTAAGAAAAGAAGCATCCATGATAACTTTATGTATGTCCGCAACTTGGCTCGTCGATTTCACCGCAACAAATCTCCAATCTTGCTCTTCAAGTTAGACATCAGGAAAGCTTTCTACTCGGTTAGATAGGACCACTTGATGTATTTATTGAGACACCACCACTTACCAAGCCGATTCCACGACTAGATATCCGCTCTCCTATACACAGCCTCCTCCAGAGTTCCTCTCAATGGTATTGCAGGTGACCCCTTTATGCATGTTTGTGGTCTATGGTAGGGGGTCCTCTCTCCCCTTCGTTTTTGTCCTCACCATTGACTCGCTTCATCACATCCTCGCCAAGACAACCGATCAAGGCAAGCTCCACGCCCTCCGAGGCAACCTAATTCAGGCATGTGTGTATGCGGATGATGATGCCATCTTTGTTGCACCAATCAAGGAGGATACCCATTTCCGCGCATCGACACTCTGCTCCTTTGCTGATGTTACTGGCTTGGTCATCAACTGGAAAAAAAGTCTTGTGGTGCCCATTAGTTGTGCCAACATCGATATTGATGACATCCTGCAGGCCTTCTTGGCAGTCCGGACCACCGTCCCATGGGATATCTTGTCTTCCCCTATCGGTTATGAGAATAAAGCGCATTCACTTTCAGTACTTAGAGGACAAGGTGGCTAGCAAACTCCCCCCTGGTCGCCATGCATGTGGCCACCCCAGGACTCATTATCTTGGTCAAAGTCGTCCTTACGACCATTGCTATATATCACCTCACACCTCTTGACCTCCCTGTTGAAGTTAGGAAAAATATTGATAGCATGATACGCGCCTATCTTTGGGCAGGCTGCGATAAGATGACATGAAGCAAGTGTAAGGTTAATTGGGACCTCATCTGCAAGCCCAAGGTTCATGGAGGTCTATGTGTGCTCAACCTTGAGAAGTTTTCTACCGCTCCACGTCTCCATTGGGTGTGGTTCGAGTGGGTTGACCCACCAAAAACATGAGTTCAGATAGGAACGCCTTGCACGGATGGTGGCAAGGATCTTTTTACGGCGGCCACTAGGGTGACCATGGTGATAGTGAAAAGGCTAAATTATGAGAATCCTCTTGGCTAAATGGTATTCGTCCCAAAGACATTGCGCTTAAGATTTTCGAGATTTCAAAAAGGAAAGTGTGCGTGGTTAGCAAGACTCTTGAAAACAATTCTTGGATCCGCCAGATTGACACCCAACAGGGCATCACCTTGACACATATCCATGAGTTTGCTAACCTTTGGGAGATGATCACATGTGTTACTCTAAGCCAAGATAGGCAAGACACCATTTCCTGGAAATTAACATCTAGTGGAGAGTACTCGACATCCTCGGCGTACTTGGTGCAATTTGCGGGGCTCACCTGCAGTGCCAACACTACCACGATCTGGAAGATGTAGGCTCCTCTGAAATGCAAATTATTTACCTGGTTAATACTCTAGAACCGCGTTTGGACGACGGATCGCCTGACTCGGTGGGGATGGCCTAATTGCGACCTTTGCCCCCTCTTCAAGCAAGTGCAAGAGTCTGCTGCCCACCTCGTTTTCCAATGTAGATTCTCTGTCCGAGTTTTGAATGAGATCAGCACTTGTCTTGGCATTCACGACTACTTTTCAATGTCTTGGCGGCATGAAGGTTCGGTTCGAGCTTGGTGACAAAAGGTGGTGAGTGCTGCTAGTCATAACAGAATGGTCATTGCTTTTATTATGATGCTTGTCTTATGGGAAATCTGGAAGGAGTGAAATGCAAGATTTTGTAGCAACACGGCTGGATCAACCACCATCACCATCATGAAAATTAAAGAGGAAGCCCATCTTTGGGCGTTGGTAGGAGCCAAGCATTTGAGGATTATTATGTCGTGAGAGTGGACCTTTCTTTTTTTGCCACTTTGTGTTGTATGTCTAAACCTTTCCTTAATTAATAAAAATGGCAAGTCTTTTGCCTTATTAAAAAAGGTCTCATAGATATTGAGTTAGGCACACTTGGTCGAGCTAGCACCGTTATCAAGGAGATCAATGAAACGAGAGGAGATTTTATTCATGAAGGGCGTTCCTCTAATATGGAGGCACACAACCTAGAGAAACATGCGTAATACCTGTAAACTTGATTATTGATCAATAAAGTGAACCATGTTTCCCCTAAAAAAGGCACGTCCGAACACTGATGGGCAAGGAGTTTGTTGACGGCATGCAACTTTCGTGCATTAGTTTTTTTAGTGATCCACACCTACCTCCATTAAATATTTTTAGCAATCCCGTAAAGCTTTATTATTCATCAACAAAATTTACAGGAACTGAGATGGGATCAAAGGTTAGTTGAGTGTTCGGCTTACTCGAAAATTTGGGTTGGCTAACTCAGGTTAAAAGTATTTCGGGTTTCAAAATTGACACCTAATTTTTTTCCAAAGTACTCGACAATTTGGGTGCCTGGAATTTTAGGTCCAGGTTTGGGTAAACCAGAAATACACAACAATGAAGAAAAATGACAGCAAAAGGCCATGCTTGCACATCATTTTTGCAACATTTTGGCACACTTCGGCATAAGTTTGACAGCATAACTAGAAATGACAACAAAATATACAACATTTTTGCAGCAAATGAGTGAATAACAACATAGCGAATTTTTTTACTGGGATGAAATAATTATTTCAAGGTATTTAGGAACCTCGGATATTGTGAGTGCTAACCCGAATTTCCCGAATAAATTTCGGGTTTCCAAAAGTGCTATCGATGTAATGTTCGAGTTTTTGGAGTTTGATCATGGGGTATATGTTTTTATGCCTGGCATGAATCATAGGGAAGGTCTGTGGACAGGATCTGTTGCACGCATTGGTCTGCACACGTACTTTGTGCGCCGCACATCTGCACGTCTGCACCGCGAAAGTTGGTTGGTCTCCTGAATGGCTTAGCCCTTGATTACTTTATGGTATCATTCATGCATGATTTTGTCACACATTGCATGCTCCACCGACCACATTCTTCCATGCCTTTTCATTTGACTTTCAATTTTAAATCTCATGTATCTTTTGAACTGGAAGTCTCGCTTGCATGTTTGTGTTCCTTGCGAGGAGGGCTTTTAAACATGATCACTCTGGATTACATTTTAATTTTTTTTAAGGTTTCATTGAGTTTAGAATATTAAAAAATGTATCATTCTTTTCCATATCTTGTGGTATAACTTGGGTAAGCTTGTCTTACTTGTGTTTGCTTGAATCATTCATTTCCAAATCTTGCGATATATAAGCTTGTATTGCTTACATGTGGTTCTTAATTTCCTTGAGTGCTTATCTTGTTTCAAACAAGTAGTTTGTTCATTTAGTTGATCCTAATATATTATGATTTATGCTTGAAAAGTATTCAGCTAGTTTATTTCCGCATTAGGATAAAGCCAAATATGTAAGTTACTCCTATTCACCCCTTCATCTAGGCAACGTATTGGTCATTTCAGATGGATTAACCTCGTGGATGACAGTGGAGAAGTCTTCATGCACGTACCCCTAAGGACCAGCGTCCCAGAACCACAATTATAGCCATTTACCCATTAAATCAAATTGAAGCGCTTCAAACCAAATCTCTTTTTTTGTTCACACAACGAGAAATCCTAACCTCGATACCCAAGGAGACGACTAGAATCTACGTTGGAGCTCCGTCGACTCTATCCCAACGGACAAACTCGAGGAGGATCAGAGCCCGGAAGATTAGCTTGAAGATGAAGCATCGTCATCCACCCAAATGCTTCCCCTACGAGAGAAAAAAAACTAACCTAAAACCAATAGCAGCGTATTAACAGCTGATGTCGAAAAGTGAGTCACTAGAACATATCGACTTGGATCCAGTTGAAGGCCTTGTTCCAAAGACCATGTTGAGCAAACCTTTGAGAGATCAGATATGTAAAAATTTGGAATGACCACATGTACAATAACATTGCCTATTTTGATGATTAGTGCACATCATGCAAGAAAACTAGACATGAACTTGTGGGTAATTGTAGCATTTTATCGGCGGGCTAATTGATAGAAATACAAACTCGAAAAATTTGACTAAGTAATACCTTGTATGTTGTATATAATAGCATATGTGTATCTATGTCACCTGTTAATTATGAAACTTGATGGAGAAGATTCATGCCTGACAAAGAAGAGAACAAAGAAATGAGCGATGAAGAGCGTGAACGTGGGAGCGAATTCGAGAGAAGAACACTTGACAATACCTTATGAGCTCATACGCTCTAAGATAACCTATTTAGTTATTACTCCCTCTATAAAGAATATAAGACCTTTTAGATTACTAAAGTAGTTTTTTAGATGAACCTATTTAGTTATTACTATGCTTGACATTTGTACACTATAAACTCACGATATTTATTTTACCAGTATGTTGTAGAACCTTCTAGTATCATATATCTAAAAGTAGAAAAATGGGCATAACATGTATGGACATGGTACGTACATCTAACTGGCAAGAAATAAAAAGTAGAGGAAGTTGGTTTGTCTTTTTGTTTTCCTATTTTACATAGATTTAGGAAGAACTCAACTCCGTGAGATTGCTTTAAATGTATGCTTCCAATTTTGTAAATACTAACATAATTTCCACGATAACGTCTAGTTAAACTTCAGTACTCCTGTAATGACATACATTAAAATCATATAAGATGGACCATTATATTTATTGTCCTATGGTACATCTAAAATTTATGGGTGAATGTTGCATCAATAAATAATTTAAAATTTAGGGACAAAAAATCTATAATAAGTAAAAAATGTTCAATATAAATAGATAATAACGAGTTGGCTTACCCCAATACGGCCTAAAACAATATCAGCTCATAGACATGTGAGGACAATTATAAAATTACATATTTACTTTCAAATAAAGATGTTCATAATAAGTAAAAATGTTCAGTAAGTTGAATGTGCTTTGCACCTAAGAAATAAAGATGACACCCTAATAATGAATGATATGCTCAGAACAGAATAATTATTGACATGTTATATATTTAGTTGGGTTTACAAAGCTTATTTTTACTTTTAAATTGAAACACATAATCGAGTTTGTCCATAAAGTATTTATGTGACATAATCGTACATACTTGTTTGAAATGTTTTAGGAAAAAACTGGAAATAAATCAATAATAATAGTAAACAAGTGGGATACTTTCAAGCTTAAAAAATGTCCAAAGACCAGCGACAAAAATATATGCATGAAAGAAATCTTGGATCTTAATTGCAGAATCGCGTGCTATGAAGTCAACAAAACTGAATTAGATAACACAGAACTTATTTTCTTAATAGACGTCTCACTTCGAATGCATTGTCAAGAGTGGTTTTGCACATAGGGACTATTATTAAATATCTTACTGAACAAATTATTTCTAGTACGTTCAAATAGAACACGCAGAGTTGTAGTCAAATATTTTGCAATACGAATAAACAAATAAAGTAACTATTATAATTTAGTATATGTGTTGTTCATTTGACACCACAATTTTCATAAATTCTCTCAAGCTTTGAAATGTTTTAGTCATTGCACGTTGCCTAAAGAAACCTTTACCATTCCTCTAAAATTTGAGATGATGAGCAGTAGAGCGTGAAGCATCTCTCTAGCGAGTTTTTCCTAGCTTACTGGTATTGGTAGAATTTCTACCTTCGCGTACGGAAATGTTAGTGGTACTGCTGCCTAGATCAATTGGACAGTAGCGCTGTCATATCGCTTACAAAAATATTACTCGTAGTGGAGTCTGGGACGGGCCCAGTCAAGCTAAAAAGAATCAATTCCTTGGATTCGTCTAGAACATCTTGGGCAGAAGTACAAGTGTCTAGAAAAATCGCCTAGCTTCTTCCACATAACTGGATCAGCGTTGGTGTCAGACCAGCTGCTCGTGGCAGCAGAGGCGAATCCGGCGCACGCTAGCCGTAGGATTCTTAGAGTTGGTGGCTGATGAATGGTAGATGTCAGCATGTTTTGGCAAAAATCAACGGCTGCAAATACTCCAACGACATCTTGGCAGGAAAATTGAGGGGGAGGTGGTGAATCCAAACTTGAAACTGCTACACTATAATAGTAGAGATAGAGATTGTGAACAGTAAAGTACAAACCGGTGTTTCCTTTGTTCAATCTTAATAATGATTATGTTTATATTCACTTACTACAACATTAGAAACAAATATAACTCGATGTACCTTTATTGCATGAAAGTTTAACGATATTCATCAAAGACATTTTTTTGCGGGAATCATTTTTTGCGGGAATTCACATATTTCAAATAAATATACTTCACTCCGAATTAGCTATTGTGTTTTCATTGTCCCTTTCATCATAATTTCACTACTGAAAGTGTATGCTCAAAACAACAACACTAACAATTACAATTGTAATAATAATAATAATAATAATAATAATAATAATATGATGATGATGATGATGATGATAAGTAGAAGCTAAATGAGTCGCTTATTGGCGCAACCCACTAGGACACGGTCATTAAAATTGCATTTAAAGCGAAAACATTTCAATTGATATCTTTAGTAAACTATATATTAGAAACCAATTTAATAATTCAAGCAAAAAATTGATCCAATTTTTATTTTTGGTCATACAACTGGCGAGATTTTTTCATGTATAAAAATGAAATGTTCACGCCACTAGTGAAAAATGTTCCATACAATAACAACAAGTTGTGTAATGTTTTTTTTAGAATAACAACAAGTTGTGTAATGTTTTTTTATGTTCCATGCAACAATGATATGTTATAATTTTTCATTATGATGTGAAACATTCATGCATTTAAAAAAAAAAGTTTGAGACTTTAAAAATATGTTCACATATCTCATAAGAGGTGTTGATTTATTCTCAAAATGAGTTCATGGCCTCAAACAAAATGTTCACATACTTTTCAAAAGCATACATTTAAAAAAGCAACAAAAATATATCGAGTTATATGAAAAATAAATGTTCATGGCCTCAATCAAAATCTTCACATACTTTAATTTTTATTTATTTACAGCGAGAAAACATGATAAAACTATAAATAAATGTTACAGAAATAAAATAATAAAGGAAAGTTAAAGTAATATATGATTTTTAAAAAAATTGAAAGTAATATAGGAAAACAAACAAAAAATAATGAAGAATAAAAACACAAAAAAAACAGAAACGGGAAAAATGATCCTGTTCTTGGGTTGTCGCAACTGCAACCAACCTTCAGGGGTGTGATGTTGTGGTAGCCCACGGGCTCTTGTTGATAGGCGGTGCTGTTAGACAGGGCAGCCTGTTTGTCATGTTGGGTCGTTTCTACCATGGTGCAAGTTTGGGGCTGGATTGCGCTGACCAGCAGGGCGCGGTCCGACTAGACGTGTGAAGACGAGAGTTTGACCAGACAGTCACCGACGGCGTTGTTATGCTGTTATATCTTCAGTCTGCAAATAAATTTGAAGCAACTTTCGCAAGAGGTACCCTTTGATTAAGGCTTTTGTAGGCAACCTGTTTGTCTTTTTGGGCTCAATACCATAGTGTAAGTTTGGGGCCGCGCCGACAGCCTTGCGCTGACCAGTAGGGTGCGGCCCGACCGCGAGTTATGTATCACTCGTTGCAAGTCGTATTAGCTCTCACCTAAAATGTGACGATCTAGGCCGACCCAATACTCTAATTGCACGTGATTTTTTTTCACTCTTTTGTATCGGTATTCCTTAGGTTTTCTTTGATTTTCTCTTGATTTTTTTCTTGCTTTTTATTTGGTTTTCTTTATTTCTTTCTTCTTCTTTTTCCTTTTTCTAAACACATGTGCGTTTTCTCTTACACATTATACAATTTTGCTATAAATCAGGAAAAAAATGTTTATAAAAGTTAAACAGTTTTAAATACATGTTTACATTTTTTCAAATGTATGCTTTGGTATCTGATTTTTTTTTCATGCACATTATACATTTTTATACATCTAAAAGATTTTTATATGCTTTTAATATTTTTATGATACATGATTAATATTTTTTAAAGAAATTTTTTGAAAATTTTTTAATATGTGTTAAACATTTTTCATATATACGTTAAAACTTTTTGAAACTATGCAAACACTTTTTAAAATGTCAAAAACATATTTTTGAAACATGTGAACATTTTATGAAATGTAACATACATTTTTTTGAATTCCACTAAGATTATATTTGGAACTCAACAAACATCTTTTAAAATTGTATAACATTTTTCAAAAATATCACATACTCCCTCCGTTCCAAAATAGTTAGTACTAAAGTTAGTATAAAATTGGGTTATCTATTTTGAAACGGAGGGAGTACATTTTTTGAAACATGTGAACATTTTCTGAAATGGCACATATATTTGTTTGAATGGAACAAAGATTTTTTAAATGTTGAGCCAACATTTTCTTACACTACACGAACATTTTTCAAATGTACATTGAACAATTTTAAAAAATTAACTAAAATATTTTTATAACATATGTATTTTGTATTTTCTCAAAAAATATGAGTAAAGGAAAAAAGAAAATAAAGACACGTGTGTAACATCAGTGTGACAATAAATTTCTTTTTTTGATCAGTTGCGTACCAACGGTAATAATATGTTGAGGTCACCGGAGAGCTCTCTGCTCCAAGGACACTATCTAGCGTGAGCCGAACACCGAGCGCCACGCACATGATAACGACAGTGGCTTCTTGCACCGCGACTTGAATGCGAACAGTTGCCCTCGTCTCCTTTGCCAGCTGAATCCGCTCTCACTTTTCTCTTCGTAGGCCACATTGTTAAGCGAGCCCGACCGGCCGAATGCACGGCACGGCACGGCACGCCACTCTGCAGAATGTGTGAGACTATATTCCCCTCCTGAGCCTGAATGGTCCGCGGCATGTACCGCTTGCACGGGTTGCTGGCAGGTCTTGGCACCGCACAGAGAGCGGATGATGATGGCCTGTTTGTTTGGTCCAGGTGAACAGTAGAGGCAGGTCAGGCGGACGCCATGCCAACGCTGGAGCCCGTAGAGAATAGAGTCGGGGGTGCTCTGTCTGCCTGCCTCTCGGCACAAGATGGATCGCCATTGAGGACGCGTCGTCGACCCCTTGGCTGGCCAGTTGGGGTTGCTGCCAACGCATCTGAGTTTGAGCCCCGGCTCAGACGCACGGTGCTCGCGGAATTTTTTCATAAAAAAAATGTCAACGAGGGTTAGCCCCCCGTGTTATAGGAAACTTATCTGAGGCCAGAGCACCACACGATCCGAGGGAAGCGGCGTATCCTTGACGACTCCGTACAAGGGAAGCCTATCGAGAAAGCTGTCGCACACTTGCCGCTCTGCGTGGGAATCATCGTGCCCCCACGATATGTCGCCTTGCCAGTTAAAGAAATTGTCGTACAGTTCAACACCTCGTCGGGCATTTTTTTGAATGCATTCAAAATAATGAGCCACCAACCGTCATCACAACACAGCCAACGCCACCACGGCAGAGGACAATCGGTCACACGTCTCCACTCTTCATCCCATAGCAAGGAAGAACTTCATTCGCCGTCTCAAACACAATAATGGTTGGGTCACACACCATGACCACAAGAAAGAAATTATCCAGCAACACTTTTCTAAGGCCATTGGGAAGGGCCCTCCGCGCGCCAAGGACTTCAACTGGGATTGCATTCTGCATTCGGCTCTTGACCTTGCAGAGCTAGGCAATCCCTTCACCGAGGAGGAGGTCCAGGCAGCCATCAATGATCTTTCCGGTGATAAGGCATCGGGGCCAGATGGCTTCAGTGGAGTGTTTTTCAAGGAATGTTGGGACATCATAAAGCCGAATATTATGAGAGTAATCAAAAATTTCTCAACTGTCCACATCTCTAACCTCCACTGGCTCAACTCGGAAATATTGCCCTCATTTCAAAGAAAGATGGGGCGGAGGACATTTCCAACTTTAGGCCCATAAGTTCTCATCCATGCGGTTGCGAAGATCATTGCATATATGATGGCCACACGTCTCGCTCCTCACATGTTCAACCTTGTGTCCAATACGCAAAGTGCTTTCATCAAGAAAAGGAGCATACATGATAACTTTATGGATGTCCGAAACTTGGCACGTCGATTTCACCGCAACAAATCACCGATCTTGCTCTTCAAGCTAGACATCAAGACATCGCTTGACTCGGTTAGATGGGACTACTTGATGGATTTATTGAGACATCATCATTTCCCAAGCCGCTTTCGAGACTAGATCTCTGCCCTTTTATACACGGCCTCGTCCAGAGTTCAGCTAAATGGGGTGGTGGGGGACCCCATTTCGCATGGATGTGGACTTAGGCAGGGGGACCCCCTATCCCCCTCCTTTTTGTCCTGGCCATTGACTCGCTCCATCACATCCTAGCTAAGGTGACTGATCAAGGCAAGCTACACCCCCTCCGAGGTAACCCCATCCAGGTTTCCCTGTATGCGGACGATGTGGTCATCTTTGTTGCTCCTATCAAGGAGGATATCCAGTTCTTGGCATCCACGCTCGGCTCATTTGGTGAAGTTACCGGTTTGGTCACCAACTATAACAAAAGTCATGTGGCTCCCATCCACTGTGCCTGTTGGGAAACATAGCATGTAATTTCAAAAAAAATCCTACGCTCAGGCAAGATCTATCTAGGAATGCATAGCAACAAGAGGGGGAGAGTGTGTCCGCGTACCCTCGTAGACCGAAAGCGGAAGCATTTACTTAACGCGGTTGATGTAGTCGAACGTCTTCTCGTTCCGACCGATCGAGTACCGAATGTATGGCACCTCCGAGTTCTGCACACGTTCAGCGCGATGTCGTCCCTTGAGATCTTGATCCAGCAAAGGGTCGAGGAAGTAGATGAGTTCCGTCTTCACGATGGCGTGGTGACAGTGATGGTGATGTGATCCGCGCAGGGCTTCGCCTAAGCACCGCGAGAATATGACCGGAGGCGTAAACTGTAGAGGGGTGCGCAGCACATGACTTGGAACAATTGTTGTGTGTTCTAGCCCTCCCCTCGGCGTATATAAAGGAGGGAGGGAGAGGAGGCCGGCCCTAGGCGCGCCCCTGAGTAGGAGGAGTCCTACTTGGGGTCCTAGTAGGATTCGGCCAGCCATTCCTTTTATCGGAGGGGGAAAGGGGGGAGGAGAGGGAGAAGGAGAAGGAAAGGGGGGCGCCCCCTCCCCTAGTCCAATTTGGACTTCTCCCTTATGGGTGTTGGGGAACGTTGTAGAAAATAAAAAAATTCTATGCTTCACCAAGATCAATCTATGAGTTCATCTAGCAACGAGAGAGAGGAGTGCATCTACATACCCTTGTAGATCGCGAGCAGAAGCGTTCAAGAGAACGGGGTTGAGGGAGTCCTACTCGTCGTGATCCAAATCACCGATGATCCTAGTGCTGAACGGACAGCACCTCCGCGTTCAACACACGTACGGTTGGGGAAGACGTCTCCTCCTTCTTGATCCAGCAAGGGGGAAGGAGAGGTTGATGGAGATCCAGCAGCACGACGGCGTGGTGGTGGATGCAGCAGCGATCTTGGTAGGGCTTCGCCAAGCTTCAGCGAGAGGGAGAGGTGGTGCGTGGGGAGAGGGAGGCGCCAAGAGCATGGGTGCCGCTGCCCTCCCTCCCCCCTCTTTATATAGGGCCCCTAGGGGGGCGCCGGCCCTAGGAGATGCAATCTCCAAGGGGGGGGGGTGTGATGACCCACAAGTATAGGGGATCTATCGTAGTCCTTTCGATAAGTAAGAGTGTCGAACCCAACGAGGAGCAGAAGGAAATGATAAGCGGTTTTCAGCAAGGTATTCTCTGCAAGTACTGAAATAAATGGTAACAGATAGTTTTATGATAAGATAAATTGTAACGAGCAACAAGTAATAAAAGTAAATACGGTGCAGCAAGGTGGCCCAATACTTTTTGTAGCAAAGGACAAGCCTAGACAAACTATTATAATAGGAAAAGCGCTCCCGAGGACACATGGGAATATCGTCAAGCTAGTTTTCATCACGCTCATATGATTTGCGTTCGGTACTTTAATAATTTGATATGTGGGTGGACCAGTGCTTGAGTACTGCCCTTACTTGGACAAGCATCCCACTTATGATTAACCTCTATTGCAAGCATCCGCAACTACAACAAAAGTATTAAGGTAAACCTAACCATAGCATGAAACATGTGGATCCAAATCAGCCCCTTACGAAGCAACGCATAAACTAGGGTTTAAGCTTCTGTCACTCTAGCAACCCATCATCTACTTATTACTTCCCAATGCCTTCCTCTAGGCCCAAATAATGGTGAAGTGTTATGTAGTCGATGTTCACATAACACCACTAGAGGTTAGACAACATACATCTCATCAAAATATCGAACGAATACCAAATTCACATGACTACTAATAGCAAGACTTCTCCCTTGTCCTCAGGAACAAACGTAATTACTCACAAAGCATATTCATGTTCATAATCAGAGGGGTAATAATATGCATAAAGGATCTGAACATATGATCTTCCACCAAATAAACCAACTAGCATCAACTACAAAGAGTAATCAACACTACTAGCAACCTACTAGCACCAATCCCGGACTTGGAGACAAGAATTGGATACAAGAGATGAACTAGGGTTTGGAGATGAGATGGTGCTGGTGAAGATGTTGATGGAGATTTCCCTCTCCCGATGAGAAGAGCGTTGGTGATGACGATGGTGATGATTTCCCCCTCCCGGAGGGAAGTGTCTCCGGCAGAACGGCTCTGCCAGAGCCCTAGATTGGTTCCACCAAGGTTCCGCCTCGTGGCGGCGGAGTCTCATCCCGAAAAGTTCTTCTGTATTTTTTTCTCATCGAAAGACTTCATATAGGAGAAGATGGGCGTCGGAGAGCCACCAGGGGGCCCACGAGGTAGGGGGGCACGCCCAGGGGGGCGCCCCCCCACCCTCGTGAGTAGGGTGTGGGTCCCCTGGCCTTCATCTTTGGCGACGATTTTTCTTTATTTATTTCAAGGTATTCCGTGGAGTTTCAGGACTTTTGGAGTTACGTAAAATAGGCCTCCTATATTTGCTCCTTTTCCAGCCCAGAATTCCAGCTACCGGCATTCTCCCTCTTCATATAAACCTTGTAAAATAAGAGAGAATAGCCATAAGTATCATGACATAACGTGGAATAATAGCCCATAATGCAATAAATATTGTCATAAAAGCATGATGCAAAATGGACGTATCAACTCCCTCAAGCTTAGACCTCGCTTGTCCTCAAGCGAAAAGCCGATAACAATAAATATGTCCTCATGTTTAGAGGTAGAGGCGTTGATAAAAACAAGATACGGACATGAAGGCATCATGATTATTTCATAACAGCAACATAATTAGATTTTGTCATATGATTACCCATGTTCAAGTAATGATCTATTCACAAAGCCAAAGCATGAATCAGAAACATTATTGGGCACCAACAATTATAATCTCAGTCATTGAAGCAATTGCAATTTATCATAACATAGGAAAGAGTCTATGTCAGAGCTTAAAAGCAAGTCCACATACTCAACTATCATTTAGTCCTTCATAATTGCTAGCACTCACGCGATATTTGTGGTTACGGAGTTTTAATCGGACACAGAGAAAGATAGGGGCTTATAGTTTTTCCCCACAACCTTTTACCTCAAGGGTAATGTCAACAATAATAATTAATGCTCCCCCACATTCAATTAGATATGTATATCATACTCTTTCCAACATGCTGAGCTTGCCAAAGGATAAAATGAAAAAGGAAAGGTGAGGATCACCGTGACTCTTGTAAGGTAGAGGATAATAATAAAAGATAGGCCCTTCGCAGAGGGAAGCAGAGGTTGTCATGCGCGTTTAGGGTTGATGCACAAAATCTTAATGCAAAAGAACGTCACTTTATATTGCCCCTTGCATGTGAACCTTTATTATGCAGTTCGTCGCTTTTATTGCGTCCACAACAAGTTCGTACAAAGCTTATTTCTTTACATTAATAAGTCATGCATATTTAGAGAGCAATTTTTATTGCTTGCACCGATGACAACTTACTTGAAGGATCTTACTCAATCCATAGGTAGATATGGTGGACTCTCATGGCAAAACTGGTTTAAGGGTGTTTGGAAGCACAAGTAGTATTTCTACTTGGTGCTAAGAATTTGGCTAGCATGAGGGGGAAAGGCAAGCTCAACACGGTAGAGGATCCATGACAACATACTTTATCTCGAATGTAAGAAAACATAACTCATTATGTTGTCTTTCTTGTCCAACCTCAACTCTTTAGCATGTCATATTTTAATGAGTGATCCCAATCATAAAAGATGTCAATGATAATATATCTATATGTGAAACCTCTCTTTCCTTATTACTTCCTATTAATTGCAACTATGACCAAATCTATATTTGCCAACTCCCAACAACTTTTAATCATCATACTCTTTTATGTGAAGTCATTACTTTCACTAAGATCAATATGAGCTCCTTGATTCTTTTTATTCTTTTCTTCTACTTACCCAAGATCATGGCAAAACAATCAAGCCCTTGACTCAACACTAATCTTTATTATATAGCTCACGGACTCGATTACAAAGAAGGATCGTAAAGCAAAACTCAAAACTAGATCATGCCACGACTTTATTCTACTAAATCAAGATACTACTAATAGGATCAAACTAAGAAAAACTGTAAAGATAGGAGTTGTGATGGTGGTACGATACCAGGGCACCTCCCCCAAGCTTGGCAGTTGCCAAGGGGAGTGCCCATACCCATGTGATTATTTCTCCTTCTTTGTTGTTGGTGTAATATTCTTGGCGATGATTCCCCTCGGAATACGGTTCTCCTCCTCGAGCTTATTAACTTGGTGCTTGAGGTCCATTATTTCCTTGCGAAGCTTCCCTGTAACGGCTAAAGCTCCTTGCACCCAAGGATGTTGCATAGCTGCGGGAGAACAAGAGACACTCCTCCTCATATTTTCATAGTAAAGAAATTTAACATTGGAAGGGATAACTGAGTTTGGAATAGCTGAGCTCTGTAGTTCCCCCATCGTAAACCCAGCTCGGAGATGAGAGGTAACTTCTTGATCTTCCATGGCGTCTACTCTCATCAGGTCAGCCTCCATATCTTCCTCCGTTGCCGGCCCAAAGTGGTCAGCGTCGCTGTTTACCCTTAGTTCCGGTGCCGGGTTAGATACCCGGCTTTCTCCGACTGACTCTTGAGAAGACATCTTGCTTTAATCTGCAGCAGTAACAGCTCGAAACGAAAACAGAGGATATTTGCGTGATATGAGTCAAAACCTTCGGGAGTATATATAATGATTTTTTACCGACCAAAATACGTGTCGTGCAAGGAAACGGAGTCCGGTGGGCACACGAGGTGCTCACGAGGTAGGGGGGTATTGAACAAGAGACACTCCTCCTCTAATTGTTGTTGCATGTTTTACGTGGCTGCAATAGGGTTCTAGCAAGAACGTTTTCTTACCTACGTTGAAGCCACAACATGATTCGCCAACTTCTATTTACCCTTCATAAGGACCCTTTTCATCGAATCCGCTCCAACTAAAGTGGGAGAGACAGACACCCGCTAGCCACCTTATGCAACTAGTGCATGTCAGTCGGTGGAACCTGTCTCACGTAAGCGTACGTGTAAGGTCGGTCCAGGCCGCTTCATCCCACGATACCGCTGAAGCAAAATAAGACTAGTAGTGGCAAGAAAGTTGACAACATCTACGCCCACAATAAATTTGTGTTCTACTCGTGCAAAGAGAACTACGCATAAACCTGGCTCTAATACCACTGTTGAGGAACGTTGCAGAAAATAAAAAAAATTCTATGCTTCACCAAGATCAATCTATGAGTTCATCTAGCAACGAGAGAGAGGAGTGCATCTATATACCCTTGTAGATCGCGAGCGGAAGCGTTCAAGAGAACAGGGTTGAGGGAGTCGTACTCGTCGTGATCCAAATCACCGATGATCGTAGTGCTGAACGGACAGCACCTCCGCGTTCAACATACGTATGGTTGGGGAAGATGTCTCCTCCTTATTGATCCAGCAAGGGGGAAGGAGAGGTTGATGGAGATCCAGCAGCACGACGGCGTGGTGGTGGATGCAGCAGCGATCTCGGCAGGGCTTCGCCAAGCTTCAGCGAGAGGGAGAGGTGGTGCGTGGGGAGAGGGAGGTGCCAAGAGCATGGGTGCGGCTGCCCTCCCTCCCCCCTCTTTATATAGGGCCCCTAGGGGGCGGCGGCCCTAGGAGATGCAATCTCCAAGGGGGGGGGCCAAGGGGGTGGCTTGCCCCCCAAGCCAGGTGGAGGCGCCCCCACCCCTAGGGTTTCCAACCCTAGGCGCGGGGGGCCAAGGGGGGGCGCACCAGCCCACCAGGGGCTGGTTCCCCTCCCACTTCAGCCCATGGGGCCCTCCGGGATAGGTGGCCCCACCCGGTGGACCCCCGGGACCCTTCTAGTGGTCCCGGTACAATACCAGTGACCCCCAAAACTTTCCCGATGGCCGAAACTGACTTCCTATATATAATGTTTCACCTCTAGACCATTCCGGAACTCCTCGTGACGTCCGGGATCTCATCCGGGACTCCGAACAACTTTCGGGTTACTGCATACTAATATCTCTACAACCCTAGCGTCACCGAACCTTAAGTGTGTAGACCCTACAGGTTCGGGAGACATGCAGACATGACCGAGACGCCTCTCCGGTCAATAACCAACAACGGGATCTGGATACCCATGTTGGCTCCCACATTCTCCTCGATGATCTCATCAGATGAACCACGATGTCGAGGACTCAAGTAACCCCGTATACAATTCCCTTTGTCAATCGGTATGTTACTTGCCCGAGATTCGATTGTCGGTATCCCAATACCTCGTTCAATCTCGTTACCAGCAAGTCACTTTACTCGTACCATAATGCATGATCCCGTGACCAGACACTTGGTCACATTGAGCTCATTATGATGATGCATTACCGAGTGGGCCCAGAGATACCTCTCCGTCATACGGAGTGACAAATCCCAGTCTCGATCCGTGTCAACCCAACAGACACTTTCGGGGATACCTGTAGTGTACCTTTATAGTCACCCAGTTACGTTGTGATGTTTGGTACACCCAAAGCACTCCTACGGTATCCGGGAGTTACACGATCTCATGGTCTAAGGAAAAGATACTTGACATTGGAAAAGCTCTAGCAAACGAACTACATGATCTTGTGCTATGCTTAGGATTGGGTCTTGTCCATCACATCATTCTCCTAATGATGTGATCCCGTTATCAACGACATCCAATGTCCATAGTCAGGAAACCATGACTATCTGTTGATCAACGAGCTAGTCAACTAGAGGCTTACTAGGGACATGTTATGGTCTATGTATTCACACATGTATTACGATTTCCGGATAACACAATTATAGCATGAATAAAAGACAATTATCATGAACAAGGAAATATAATAATAATCATTTTAGTATTGCCTCTAGGGCATATTTCCAAAAGTGGGCACACGCCAACCCCTTGTGGTATGGTTTTCCTCCCTCCTATGGCCCATATGGCCCATATCTTTCCCCCGGGGGTTTCGGTAACCCCTCCCGTACTCCGGTGTGTACCCGATTCATTCCGGAACACTTCTGGTGTCCGAATACCACATTCCAATATATCAATCTTTACCTCTCAACCATTTTGAGACTCCTAATCATGTCCCTGATCTCATTCGGACTCCGAACAACCTTCGGTCACCAAAACACATAACTCATACAATACATCTTGCCATCGAACGTTAAGCGTGCGGACCCTACGGGTTCGAGAACTATGTAGACATGACCGAGACACCTCTCCGGTCAATAACCAATAGCGGAACCTGGATGCTAATATTGGTTCCCACATATTCTACGAAGATCTTTATCGGTCGAACCGATATGTCAACATACGTTATTCCCTTTGTCATTGGTAAGTTACTTGCCCGAGATTCGATCGTCGGTATCTTCATACCTAGTTCAATCCCATTACTGGCAAGTCTCTTTACTCATTCCGTAATGCATCATCCCGCAACTAACTCATTAGTCACATTGCTTGCAAGGCTTCATATGATGTGCATTACCGAGAGGGCCCAGAGATACCTCTCCGATACTCGGAGTGACAAATCCTAATGTCGATTTATGCCAACCCAAACAAACACCTTCGGAGAAATCTATAGAGCATCTTTATAATCACCCAGTGACGTTGTGACGTTTGATAGCATAAAAGGCATTCCTCCGATGTTCGGGAATTGCATAATCTCATAGTCGGAGGAATATGTATTTGACATGAAGAAAGCAATAGCAATAAAACTGAATGATCATTATGCTAAGCTAACGGATGGGTCTTGTCCATCACATCATTCTCCTAATGATGTGATCTCATTCAAAACACATGTCCATGGCTAGGAAACTTAACCTGTTTGATAAACAAGCTAGTCAAGTAGAGGCATACTAGGGACACAGTGTTTTGTCTATGTATTCACACATGTATCAAGTTTCTGGTTAATACAATTCTAGCATGAATAATAAATATTTATCATGAATAAGGAAATATAAAATAACAACTTTATTATTGCCTCTAGGGCATATTTCCTTCAGTGCCAACATCTATTTGGATGACATTCTTCAGGCCACCTTTCCCATGAGATATCTTGGCCTACCGCTCTCAGTTACAAGACTAAAGCGCATCCACTTCCAATACCTAGAAGATAAGGTGGCTGGCAAGCTCCTGTTGGAAATATGCCCTAGAGGCAATAATAAAATGGTTATTATTGTATTTCCTTGTTCATGATAATTGTCTATTATTCATGCTATAATTGTATTGACCGGAAACCGCAATACATGTGTGAATACATAGACCACAACATGTCCCTAGTGAGCCTCTAGTTGACTAGCTCGTTGATCAACAGATGGTCATGGTTTCCTGACCATGGACATTGGATGTCATTGATAACGGGATCACATCATTAGGAGAATGATGTGATGGACAAGACCCAATCCTAAGCATAGCACAAGATCGTGTAGTTCGTTTGCTAAAGCTTTTCTAATGTCAAGTATTATTTCCTTAGACCATGAGATTGTGCAACTCCCGGATACCGTAGGAATGCTTTGGGTGTGCCAAATGTCACAACGTAACTGGATGGCTATAAAGGTGCACTACGGGTATCTTCGAAAGTGTCTGTTGGGTTGGCACGAATCGAGACTGGGATTTGTCACTCCATATGACGGAGAGGTATCTCTGGGCCCACTCGGTAATGCATCATCATAATGAGCTCAATGTGACTAAGTAGTTAGTCACGGGATCATGCATTATGGAACGAGTAAAGTGACTTGCCGGTAACGAGATTGAACAAGGTATTGGGATACCGACGATCGAATCTCGGGCAAGTAACATATCGATTGACAAAGGGAATTGCATACGAGATTGCTTGAATCCTTGACATCGTGGTTCATCCGATGAGATCATCGTGGAACATGTGGGAGCCAACATGGGTATCCAGATCCCGCTGTTGGTTATTGACCGGAGAACATCTCGGTCATGTCTGCATGGTTCCCGAACCCGTAGGGTTTACACACTTAAGGTTCGGTGACGCTAGAGTTGTTATGGGAAATAGTATGTGGTCACCGAAGGTTATTCGGAGTCCCGGATGAGATCCCGGACATGACGAGGAGCTCCGGAATGGTCCGGAGGTGAAGATCGGTATATTGGACGAAGGGTATTGGAGTCCGGAATTGTTCCGGGGGTACCAGGTGATGACCAGCGTGTCCGAAAGGGGTTTCGGAGGCCCCGGCAAGCGTTGGGGGGCCCTTATGGGCCAAGGGGAGGGGGCACATCAGCCCACTAAGGGTCGAGCGCCCCTCCCACCCCATCTCACATAACCAGGAGAGGTGGGGAGCCACCCCTAGGGAAGCCGCCCCTCCCGGCTTGTGGGGGGGGGGGAGTTTCCTAGGGGGTGGGGGCGCCCAAACCCATCTAGGGTTTCCCTTGTGGCCGCCACCCCTCCCCTAGGGAACCTAGGGCGCCTCCCCCTCCTCCCTTCCCCCTATATATAGTGAGGGAGAGAGAGGGCAGCCGCACCCTTCCCTTGGCGCAGCCCTCTCCCTCCTCCAACACCTCCTCCTCCTCCGTAGTGCTTGGCGAAGCCCTGCCGAAGAACCACGAGCTCCATCACCACCATGCCGTCGTGTTGTCGGAGTTCTCCCTCAACTTCTACTCTCCCCTTACTAGATCAAGAAGGAGGAGACGTCCCCGGGCTGTACGTGTGTTGAACGCGGAGGCACCTTTGTTCGATGCTTGGATCGGATTCGGCCGCGATCTGAATCGCTTCGTGGACGACTCCACCGACCGCGTTCTTGTAATGCTTCCGCTTAGCGATCTTCAAGGGTATGAAGATGCACTCCCTCTCTCTCTCTCGTTGCTAGAATCTCCATAGATTGATCTTGGTGATGCGTAGAAAATTTTGAGTTTCTGCTACGTTCCCCAGCAGTGGCATCATGAGCTAGGTCTATGAGTAGTTTCTATGCACGAGTAGAACACAAGTTGTTGTGGGCGTTGATTTTGTTCAATATGCTTACCGTTACTAGTCCTATCTTGTTTCGACGGTATTGTGGGATGAAGTGGCCTGGACCGACCTTACACGTACACTTACGTGAGACAGGTTCCACCGACTGATATGCACTTGTTGCATAAGGTGGCTACCGAGTGTCTGTCTCTCCCACTTTAGTCGGATCGGATTCGATGAAAAGGGTCCTTATGAAGGGTAAATAGCAATTGGCATATCACGTTGTGGTTTTGGCGTATGTAAGAATCGTTCTTGCTAGAAACCTATAGCAGCCACGTAAAAACTTGCAACAACAATTAGAGGACGTCTAACTTGTTTTTGCAGCATATGCCGTGTGATGTGATATGGCCAAGAAGGATGTGATGAATGAAATATATGTGATGTATGAGATTGATCATATTCTTGTAATAGGAATCACGACTTGCATGCCGATGAGTATGACAACCGGCAGGAGCCATAGGAGTTGTCTTTATTTATTGTATGACCTGCGTGTCACTGAATAACACCATGTAATTACTTTACTTCATTGCTAAACCGTTAGCCATAGTAGTAGAAGTAATAAGTTGGTGAGACAACTTCATGGAGACACGATGATGGAGATCATGGTGTCATGCCAGTGACAATGATGATCATGGAGCCCCGAAGATGGAGATCAAAAGGAGCAAAATGATATTGTTCATATCATGTCACTATTTGATTGCATGTGATGTTTATCATATTTATGCATCTTATTTGCTTAGAATGACAGTAGTAAATAAGATGATCCCTCATAATAATTTCAAGAAAGTGTTCCCCCTAACTGTGCACCATTGCGAAAGATCGTTGCTCCGAAGCACCACATGATGATCGGGTGTGATAGATTCTAACATTCACATACAACGAGTGTAAGCCAGATTTACACACGCGAAACACTTAGGTTGACTTGACGAGCCTAGCATGTACAGACATGGCCTCGGAACACAAGAGACTGAAAGGTCGAGCATGAGTCGTATAGTAGATACGATCAACATGAAGATGTTCACCGATGATGACTAGTCCGTCTCACGTGATGATCGGACACGGCCTAGTTGACTCGGATCATGTATAGCTTAATATGACTAGAGGGATGTCTATCTGAGTGGGAGTTCATTAGATGAACTTAGTTATCATGAACATAGTCAAAAGGACTTTGCAAATTATGTCATAGCTTGCGCTTTCGTTCTACTGTTTTAGATATGTTTCTAGAGAAAATTTAGTTGAAAGTTGATAGTAGCAATTATGCGGACTGGGTCCGTAAACTGAGGGTTGTCCTCATTGCTGCGCAGAAGGCTTATGTCCTTAATGCACCGTTCGGTGTGCTGAACCTCGAACGCCGTCTGTGGATGTTGCGAACATCTGACATACATGTTTTGATGACTACATGATAGTTCAGTAATGTTAAATGGTTTAGAATTGTGGCGCCGAAGACGTTTTTGAAACGTCGCGGAACATATGGGATGTTCCAAGGGCTGAAATTGGGATTTCAGTCTAGTGCCCACGTCAAGAGGTATGAGACCTCTGACGAGTTTCTTAGCCTACAAACTAAGGGAGAAAAGCTCAATCTTTGAGCTTGTACTTAGATTGTCTGGGTACAACAATCACTTGAATCGAGTGGGAGTTAATCTTCCAGATGAGATAGTGATGTTTCTCCAAAGTCATTGCCACCAAGCTACTAGAGCTTCGTGATGAACTATAACATATCAGGGATAGATATGATGATCCTTGAAATATTCGTGATGTTTGACACCGCGAAAGTGGAAATCAAGAAGGAGCATCCATTGTTGATGGTTAGTAAAACCACTAGTTTCAAGAAGGGCAAGGGAAAGAAGGGATACTTCATGATATGGCAAATCAGTTGCTGCTCTAGTGAAGAAACCCAAGGTTGAACCCAAACCCGAGACTAAGTGCTTCTGTAATGAGGGGAACGGTCACTGAAGCAGAACTACCCTAGGTACTTGGTAGATGAGAAGGCTGGCAAGGTCGACAGAAGTATATTGGATGTACATTATATTGATGTGTACTTTACTAGTACTCCTAGTAGCACCATGGTAATAGATACCGGTTCAGTTGCTAAGTGTTAGTAACTCGAAATAAAAGGCTACGGAATAAACAGAGACTAGCTAAAGGCGAGGTGACGATATGTGTTGGAAGTATTTCCAAGGTTGATGTGATCAAACATCGCACGCTCCCTCTACCATCGAGATCGGTGTTAAACCTAAATAATTGTTATTAAGTGTTTGCGTTGAGCATAGACATGATTGGATTATGTCTATCGCAATATGGTTATTCATTTAAGGAGAATAATGGTTACTCTGTTTATTTAAATGATACCTTCAATGGTTTTGCACCTAAAATGATTGGTTTATTAAATCTCGATCGTAGTGATACACATGTTCATGCCAAAAGATATAAGATAGTAATGATAGTACCACCTGCTTGTGGCACTGCCATTTGAGTCATATTGGTATAAAATGCATGAAGAAGCTCCATGTTGATGGATCTTTGGACTCACTTGTTTTTGAAAAGATTGAGACATGTGGACCATGTCTATTGGTATATACGCATGAAGAAACTCCATGCAGATGGATCGTTTGGACTCACCTGATTTTGAATCACTTGAGACATGCAAATCATACCACATGGGCAAGATGACTGAAAGACCTCGTTTTTAGTGAAATGGAACAAGAAAGCAACTTGTTGGAAGTAATACATTTTGATGTGTGCAGTCCAATGAGTGCTGAGGCACGCAGTGGATATCGTTATGTTCTTACTTCACAGATGATTTGAGTAGATTCTAAGTATATTTACTTGATGAAACACAACTCTGAATTATTGAATGGTTTAAGTAATTTCAGAGTGAAGTTGAAGATTGTCGTGACAAGAGGATAAAATGTCTATGACCTGATCATAGAGATGAATATCTGAGTTACGAGTTTGGTACACAATTAAGACCTTGTGGAAATTGTTTCACAACTAATACCGCCTAGAACACCATAGTATGATGGTGTGTCCGAACATCATAACTGCACCCTATTGGATATGGTGCATACCATGATGTCTCTTATCGAATTACCACTATCGTTTATGGGTTAGGCATTAGAGACAACCGCATTCACTTTAAATAGGGTACCACGTAATTCCGTTGAGATGACACCGTATGAATTATGGTTTAGAGAAACCTAAGCTGTCATTTCTTGAAAGTTTGGGGCTGCGACGCTTATGTGAAAAAGTTTCATCCTGATAAGCTCGAAACCAAAGCGGATAAATACATATTCATAGGACACCCAAAATAGTTGGGTATATCTCCTATTTCAGATCCGGAAGCAAAAGTGATTGTTTCTAGAAACGGGTCCTTTCTCGAGGAAAAGTTTCTCTCAGAAGAATTGAGTGAGAGGATGGTGGAGACTTGATATGGTTATTGAATCGTCACTACAACTAGTGTGTAGCAGGGCACGGGAAGTTGTTCCTGTGGCGCCTACACCAATTGAAGTACAAGCTTATGATAGTGATCATGAAACTTATGATCAAGTCACTACCAAACCTCGTAGGTCGACAAGGATGTGTACGACTTCAGAGTGGTACTAATCCTGTCTTGGTGGTCATGTTGCTAGACAACAATGAACCTAAGAGCTATGGAGAAGCGATGGTGGGCCCGGATTCCGACAAATGGCTAGAGGCCAAAAAATCCGAGAGAGGATCCATGTATGAAAACATAGTGGACTTTGGAAGAACTACTTGATGGTTGTAAGGCTGTTGGGTACAGATGGATTCTAAAAGGAAGACGGACAATGATGGTAAGTATCACCATTAAGAAAGCTCGACTTGTCGTTAAGATGTTTTCCGACAAGTTCAAGGAGTTGACTACGATGAGACTTTCTCACTCGTAGTGATGCTAATAGTCTGTTGGAATTATATTAGCAATTACTGCATGATTTATGAAATCTTGCAGATAGGATGTCAAAACATTGTTTCCTCGACGATATTCTTGAGGAAAGGTTCTATGTGATACAACCAGAAGGTTTTGTCAATCCTGAAAGATGCTAACAAGTACGCAAAGCTCCAGCAATCCTTCTAAGAACTGGAGTAAGCATCTCGAAGTTGGAATATACGCTTTGATGAGATGATCAAAGATTTTGGGTTTATACAATGTTTATGAGAAACTTGTATTTCCAAAGAAGTGAGTGGGAGCACTATAGCATTTCTGATGAGTATATGTTGTTGACATATTGTTGGTCGGAAATTATGTAGAATTTCTCGAAAGCATAAAGGGTTATTTGAAAAGTGTTTTTCAATGGAAACCCTGGATTAAGCTACTTGAACATTGAGCATCAAGATCTATAAGGATAGATCAACAATGCTTAATAGTACTTTCAAATGAACACATACCGTGACAAGATTTTGAAGGAGTTCAAAATAGATCGGCAAAGAAGGAGTTCTTAGCTGTGTTATAAGGTGTGAGTATTGGCTAAGACTCAAGACATGACCACGGAAGAAGAGAAGAAAGGATGAAGGTTGTCACCTGTGCTTCAGACGTAGGCTCTACAGTATGCTATGCTGTGTACCGCACCTGAAGTGTGCCTTGCCATGAGTCAGTCAAGGGGTACAAGTGTGATCCAGGAATGGATCGCAGGAGAGCGGTCAAGGTTATCCTTAGTAACTAGTGGACTAAGGAATTTTCTCGATTATGGAGGTGGTAAAAAGAGTTCGTCGTAAAGGGTTACGCCGATGCAAACTTTGACACTAATCCGGATTATTCTGAGTAGTAAACCGGATTCGTATAGTAGAACAGTTATTTGGAATAGCTCCAAATAGAGCGTGGTAGCTGCATCTAGGAGATGACATAGAGATTTGCAAAGCACACACGGATCTGAAAGGTTCAGATCCGTTGACTAATAACCTCTCTCACAAGCGAGATATGATCAAACCCCATGGGTGTTGATTCATTTCAATCACATAGTGATGTGAACTAGATTATTGACTCTAGTGCAAGTGGGAGATTGTTGGAAATATGCCCTAGAGGCAATAATAAAATGGTTATTATTGTATTTCCTTGTTCATGATAATTGTCTATTATTCATGCTATAATTGTATTGACCGGAAACCACAATACATGTGTGAATACATAGACCACAACATGTCCCTAGTGAGCCTCTAGTTGACTAGCTCGTTGATCAACAGATGGTCATGGTTTCCTGACCATGGACATTGGATGTCATTGATAACGGGATCACATCATTAGGAGAATGATGTGATGGACAAGACCCAATCCTAAGCATAGCACAAGATCGTGTAGTTCGTTTGCTAAAGCTTTTCTAATGTCAAGTATCATTTCCTTAGACCATGAGATTGTGCAACTCCCGGATATCGTAGGAATGCTTTGGGTGTGTCAAATGTCACAACGTAACTGGGTGGCTATAAAGGTGCACTACGGGTATCTCCGAAAGTGTCTGTTGGGTTGGCACGAATCGAAACTGGGATTTGTCACTCCGTATGACGGAGAGGTATCTCTGGGCCCACTTGGTAATGCATCATCATAATGAGCTCAATGTGACTAAGTAGTTAGTCACGGGATCATGCATTATGGAACGAGTAAAGTGACTTGCCGGTAATGGGATTGAACGAAGTATTGGGATACCGACGATCGAATCTCGGGCAAGTAACATACCGATTGACAAAGGGAATTGCATACGGGATTGCTTGAATCCTTGACATCGTGGTTCATCCGATGAGATCATCGTGGAACATGTGGGAGCCAACATGGGTATTTAGATCCCGCTGTTGGTTATTGACCGGAGAACGTCTCAGTCATGTCTGCATGGTTCCCGAACCCGTAGGGTCTACACACTTAAGGTTCGGTGATGCTAGAGTTGTTATGGGAAATAGTATGTGGTTACCGAAGGTTGTTCGGAGTCCAGGATGAGATCCTGGACATGACGAGGAGCTCCAAAATGGTCCGGAGGTGAAGATCGGTATATTGGACGAAGGGTATTGGAGTCCGGAATTGTTCCGGGAGTACCAGGTGATGACCAGTGTGTCCGAAAGGGGTTTCGGAGGCCCCGACAAACGTTGGGGGGCCTTATGGGCCAAGGGGAGGGGGCACATCAGCCCACTAAGGGGCTGAGCGCCCCTTCCACCCCATCTCACGTAACCAGGAGAGGTGGGGGCGCCACCCCTAGGGCAGCCGCCCCTCCCGGCTTGGGGGGCAAGTTTCCTAGGGGGTGGGGGTGCCCAAACCCATCTAGGGTTTCCCCTGTGGCCACCGCCCCTCCCCTAGGGAACCCTAGGGCGCCTCCCCCTCTTCCCTTCCCCCTATATATAGTGAGGGAGAGAGAGGGCAGCCGCACCCTTCCCCTGGCGCAACCCTCTCCCTCCTCCAACACCTCCTCCTCCTCCGTAGTGCTTGGCGAAGCCCTGCCGGAGAACCACGAGCTCCATCACCACCATGCCGTCGTGCTGTCGGAGTTCTCCCTCAACTTCTCCTCTCCCCTTGCTGGATCAAGAAGGAGGAGACGTCCCCGGGCTGTACGTGTGTTGAACGCGGAGGCACCGTTGTTCGGTGCTTAGATCGGATTCGGCCACGATCTGAATCGCTTCGTGAACGACTCCACCGACCGCGTTCTTGTAACGCTTCCGCTTAGCGATCTTCAAGGGTATGAAGATGCACTCCCTCTCTCTCTCGTTGCTAGAATCTCCATAGATTGATCTTAGTGATGCGTAGAAAATTTTGAATTTCTGCTACGTTCCCCAACAGCTCCCGCCCTGGTCGGCCATACATGTGGCTATCCCGGGGCGCATCGTCCTAGTCAAGGTCGTCCTTATGGCGATTGCCATATATCACCTCACCCCGCTGGACCTACATGTTGAAGTGAGGAAAAAAATTGATAGTCTCAGACGCGCCTATCTCTGGGCAGGATGTGATAAGGTGACGAGAGGCAAGTGCAAGGTGAACTAGGATCTAGTTTGCAAGCCCAAGGTTCATTGGGGTCTAGGTGTGCTCAACCTGGAGAAATTTGCTACTGCTTTATGCCTCCATTGGTTGTGGTTCGAGTGGGCGGACCCGCCAAAACCTTGGGCTCGGATGGGAACGCCTTGCTGTGACAAGGATAAAGATCTCTTTGCGGTAGCCACAACGGTGACCATTGGTGATGGCAACAAGGCTAATTTCTGGGAATCCTCTTGGCTGAAGGGTTTTCGGCCCAAAGACGCCGCGCCTAAAATCTTTGAGATTTCAAAAAGGAAGAACTGTGTGGTTAGCAAGGCATTGGACAATAATTTTTGGATCCATCAGATTAACAACACACAAGGCCTCACCTTGACACACTTGCAGGAGTTCACCAACCTCCGGGAGATGGTTGCCGGTGTCACTCTAAGCCAAGATAGATAAAACACTATTTCTTGGAAATTCACAACCAACAGAGAGTACACGACATCCTCGGCTTATTTGGCGCAATTTGCGGGACTTACCAACACTTCCATGGAAAATGTGGGCTCCTCCAAAATGCAAGTTCTTTGCTTGGTTAGTTCTCCAGAACCGAGTCTGGACGGCCGATCGGTTGTCTCGACGGGGATGTCCCAATTGCAACCTTTGCCCCCTTTGCAAGCAAGTTTAAGAGTCTGCTACCCACCTGCTATTTCAGTGTAGATTCACAAATAGAGTTTGGAACGAGATTACCGTTTGGCTGGGAATCCACGACTGCTCACCAATGACTTGGCGCAATGAAGTTTCGGTTCAAACTTGATGGCAAAAGGCGGTGAGCAACGCAGACCATAACAGAAAGGCTCTTGCCTCCGTTATGATGCTTGTCTCATGGGAACTATGAAAGGAATGAAATGCCAGAATTTTTCGCAACGCTGCGGCTCCAGCCACAATTGTCGTCACGAGAATTAAAGAGGAGACCCATTTTTGGAGTTTGGTTGGGGCCAAATATTTGAGCAGTCTTATGCTGCAAGAGTAGTCTTTTCTTTTGGCCGCGTTACGGCGTATGTCTAAACCTCCTCTCTTAATTAATGTAAATGGAAAGTCTTTTGCCTCGTTTCAAAATAAAATAAAATAGCAGTGTACAAGTACTTAGCCAGTGTTGGATCAACCATTGAACTTCTTAAGTTGAAACGCGAGAGGATTAAATTGTCCTGACCATTGCAGAACCGTTCATGAGACGATCGCTGCAACCTCCTCCCATGTTGCCCGTCTCTAGGAGACTAAACTCGAGGATGTCGTGCCGAAGCCTTATTTTTCTGCATTCATGAGCGGCGCGCTGAGAGCAGAGCCTGCTTGCTAATTGCCCCGGGCCCCGAAATCTGCCAGTCAATATGTTGGTGGCCTACCTTTTGGCAATGCCAAGCAGTGCCTACATACGGTCACTCACTAGATCGTCGTCCTGGCCAACTGAATCAAGATTTACCTACCGGCACTTGATTTAGCAGCGACCGTTACTTCATCGGTGGTTTGAGCTCTGCGATCCCTGAACTCACCGGAGAGCGCTCTGCTCCAACGACACACTATCTGCCGTCAGGACCAAACGCCGAGTGCCACGCACACGATAGCATATACTGTATCTTGTCGCGCCGCGGCTTGAATGGCGAACAGTTGCCCGCGTCTCCCTCGCCAGCTGAATCCGCTCTCACTTTTCCTCTACGTAGGCCACCTGTTGCTTGCGCCCGACCGGCAGAATGCACGGCGCTCGGCGGGATGCCGGAATGTGACTACATTATTCTTGTACCTAGCGCGCTTTGCAGTTGCAGACCAGCGCACATCATGCCTCCTGAACCTGAATGGTCCGCGGCTCCTCTAATACTGTTCGCCGGCCGCTGTGCAAGGCAGGCAAGTACAGGTCTGATGGAGTGTGTTCAGGCTCGATCTCATGGGTCATCATGATGCTTTTAGTTACGCGTAGATAGATACAGTGTGTGGAGGGGCGGACGGACATGCGCTGGTCTGTCCGACGCAGCCCCTGGCAGGTCTTGGCGCCGCACAGAGACCAGACGATGATGGCCTGTTCGTTTTGGTCCAGGTAAACAGTAGAGGCAGGTGGATGCGACGACCACGCCAAGACTTGCAGAGCTTGCTCTGGCTCTGGATGGAGCCCAAGAGAGTAGAGTCCGGTGCTCTGTCTGGCTATCGGTACGAGATGGATCGTCTCCGGTAGCCGTAAGACGGTAAGACGGGCGTATGTAGACTGTAGAGACATAGCTGTGTTTCTCGGCCTACACGTGTACGTACATAGGACTGGCTATTCGCTGAATACAAACGATCCTGTTATACCCTTCAGAACACGCTTCATACCCAATTTAGCGTGCAGGCATTAATTCCCCGGTTGGGAACAGGAGAACCGTCCCTGAATCCTACCTGAACTGAAACATTTCTTGTGAGATTTCGCCATGCAAACAGGCACCTGCCGTGCAGAATGATTCCTCGAGCATTGCATTTCCGAGAAGACACGCTTTATTCCACTGTGTGCTTCACTGTATGAGGCTCGACTTGCTAGAGCTGAATTATAAAGACATACTACTGCACTACAGTACACTCCCTCATCCTGAACCCTATTGTTTTGTTAGATCTGGTGTGATGCCGGAGATCTTTCTGAAATTCTGATGGAAGAGCCATGGCTTCTCCCTCCATTGTAAACCCAGCGGAGCGGACCACTTGAGATCGAACTCCTAATTCCTTTCAGACATCACAACTCACAAGTGTCCGTCCTTCAGATCTAACCTGATGTTACATACAGTACATGCATGGTTGTCGTGCGTCTCAGTTAGTCCCAGACGCCAAATTCTGCGCGGCCGCATCCGCATGTGGTCACTACGTACGTGAGGTCCATCCTCCCTGCTATATTCTCCAAGAACACAGCGCCAAATCGCCTACTCCTCTAGCTAATGATGCGTGTAATGCCATGGACCGCTCAGGACAAGATCCAGAAGTACAGCGGCTTTGTCTCTCTCCGCAGCTTTCTGCAGGCTGTTCCATCTCTAGCCAGTACCGGCGGATAGAGAATTATGCGAGCGAGCGATTCCTTTCCTAGTGCCACTGAGGATTGCAAGGTTTAAAGCAGCAGTTTGGAGAGTATTTTGCACTTGTTAGGCGGCTATGTGGAGTCACTCTCGTTATGAATATATTTTTTCCGAGATATTTCTTTGAACATGATGGATCTTGCTTCTTTATTCGTCAGTTGAAAATGCATCTGTTAGGTCTTGGTCTTGGAAAATACGTACTACTAGTGTAGCAAATGCTGTCGTGGGGCTTGTTATAAAGACCATCTGACGGCCTATCGAATGATTCTCTGCCATAGTATACAGAACAGTTGCATAAATATACACTTGCAGATGGCAACAAGTACCGGAGCAAGAAAGAGTACGGCGTAGAACAAAAATACCGGAGTTATGTGAAGCTGCTTCTTAATTCTGCGGTTCTAAAACTGTACACTTTATATTTTTCTTGAATGGGAAGTTTAGAGACATAAAAACAACTCTTTTACTACTAATGATTCCTTTACAGCAGTAACTTTTACTAATGACTTGCATGTGGAAAATACTGAAGCTGGGAATAGACATCTCGCACACACAGAAAACAACGAAGTGTTATGTTATCTGCACGTCGTCGAGAATCAAAGTGTCAGACTACAGAATGGATGTAGGAGCAGAGTAGGACGTGAAGGAACACAGGGCTATCTGTAGCTGCAAGGTGGCAAAATACGAACTGCCTGGGAATATGGAGGCACAAAAGAGGAGGCCGTCAGGTTTTACCGGCAGCACAGTACAGTGCATGACTGCAAATTTTCTTGTTTTCATCTCGATCCGTTCTCCCGCGCTTTGCTTTGACGGTCCTCCGTCCACAAGGTCACGATAGAGTATGTAACAAGCCCTTTTCATTCCTTCAGAGATTCAGACCTTACAGTGAGGATTGGAGAGTTAGTTGATTAACTATTCTCTTCGTGATAGCTAAAAGCGTGTGTTAGGTCGGCTGAGACATAACGATGAATAAAAAAAAGTCTCAAATGAGAATAAAAAAATTTAAAACTTTTTTATGGATTTCCATGTCGACTGAGAATTAGCAAAACTGATAGTTAAATCCCGATATCTAAAACCAGCCACCAAAAAGACAACACTATTCTACATACATGATCGTTGAGGTGATCGCATCGGGAGATGATTGAGGCGGCCGGGCCAATTCGATTATCAAACAGGTAAGCCAGCCAGGGAACCACATCTCCGTGGTTCTTCTTATTATCCGGTGATGAACGGCGACGGGTGACCCGCCGAAGAAGACCCGCAGGCCCCGTATGGACACGCGGTCATGCACGTTGGGACAGACAAATAATTGGCGCCAGAAAGGCAGAAAACATCGCTACATATTGCTTGCTACTAGCTTACACGCAAACAATGACAATGGCGCGTGCCGCCGTCCGGGACTTACCCATGCACACAACAACTACCAGGATAGGATCGGACTAATGTTACAGACACGCTTCCACTTCCAGCTCAACTAACTAGCTACCTAGCACGGTCCTCCGGCGTGCACCTCGGCGACCATCTGGTGCACCGCCGCCGCGATCTCGTCCACCGTTGACAGCCGGCACTCGTCCTCCATCTGCGCGCGGCACAAAACGGCGTCATTTAATCACGGCATGGAACAGAGCGCGGATGTAGATGTCAGATTAATGTGTGTGATGCTCACCCTGAGGCTGAAGGAGTAGAAGACCAGCTGGTCGGCGGTGGCGGTGGCGTTGAGGTGGAGCACGGTGAGGCCGAGGCACTGCATCGCCACCACCATCCTCACCAGCTGCCTCGGCCGCCGCGGCGCCAGCACCTTCACGCTCGCGTGGCTCTCCGCCACGGCCACCTCCACGTCGGCCACGCCCGGCCGTGCCCCGCGGCGGCTCTCGGCGTCCCCGGAGCCATCGGCAGTGCCCGCGCCCGCGCCCGCGGAGTACTGAGGGAACGTGAAGAACCCGGCGAACGGCGGCGTCGACGTCAGCTGCGCGCGCCGCCGCTTCTGCGCCTCCAGCGACTGCAGCAGCTGCTCCAGCTCCTTGACGAAGTTGATCGCCCCGGCCACGATCGACGCCTGGTCACCCTGCATCACACGGCACAACAGAACATGCCATTGATTGATTAGCCAGGTCGCGAGCAGAGCAGGCAGCGCGAATCATTCGGCGCACGGCCGGTCGAGAACGTACCACGCGCGCGCGCGCGCGACACGCCGTACGACGTTTCCGCCACCCACCACGGACGGAAGTACAGATTCGATCCGTGACGAGTGGAACCAAAGCCGAAAGGCAGCGGAGCGGGCGGTGTGCATGCATGCATGGGAGCAATGGCATCGCTGCGACGACGGGATTGGACACCCGTCACAGTGAAAGAAAGGCCGGGGGACAGCCAGCGATGTGGTGAGCGCCGGGTCGTTCGTGCATGCATGCCATCGGCTGTGAGTTGTGACACCACCGGTAGAGCCTAGCTTGGTTGTGATAATGGTACGGGGGACAGGGATCCAGTGACTGGCCTCTGGCCAGTCACGCCTGCACGCACAGTGAAAGGTGTACTGCCGATGATGCGTCGTGTGCGCACGTACGTACCCGCTGCGCGTAGGAGGGCGGCATGGCGGACCGGAGCACGGCCAGGTAGTCGTTCATCTGGCGCCGCCGGTTGCGCTCCACGGCGATGTGGTTGCGCCGCTGGCTCTCCGTCTCCTCCCTGTTCTTCACCGCCTTTGGGCGCCGCCGCCGCCTCCGCGCGGCCGCGGACGACGAGGCCTTGCCGCGGCCGGACGCTGCAGGCGCCGTCGGGGCGACGGCAGGCGGCGGCGACGACTCGGGCCCGGCCCAGCAGTGCTTCTCGTCCCAGTTCCCCTCGACGGCCGCGGCCCAGTAGGTGGCGCCGAGCACCTCTTCTTGGTCTTGGAGCACTACGCCGCCCTTCTCCTCGAACTCGTCAATGCTGATGCCGCGGCCCAGCGACGGTGCGTACATGGACATCGCCGCGGCCACCTTGTCCGTGCTGCACGCGAGGTGCTCATGCGGGAACACCACAGCTTCGAGCGCCATAGGATCGAGCTTCGGCTTAGCCACCAGCCAGAGACCCAGCCTCAAACCATGCTACTACTCACCGAAGGCAAGAACAAGAAGAGACCAGCCTATGGACACGAGATTGGGAGAAGCTAGGTCGCCCTCAGCGCCGTGGGCAGCTGGGCATGCATGCCATGGAACTATGGAAGAGGGGGAGGAAGGAAGGACGGGTGCAAATGAGACGCGTGGTCGCTTTAAGAGCGTTGCGGCGCGGAACGAATAATACGGAGGGCCTGATCGCGACAAAGACCCGATCTGCCACTGGCATGTGGGATGTGGCGGTGAGCCGATGGGGCAGACGATATTCTTTAGTTAATTGCACTCAGGCATTCACAAATTTGTCATATGGGTCCACTCTAGTCCATAAAATCGTAAAAAAAATGCAATTCATTTTGATCCAAATGAGGCTATCTCAGGCTTACATGGCGTGCCACGTTGTTTTTTTTTTTAAAAAGGGATCGCCCCGGCCTCTGCATCACAGCGATGCATACGACCATCTTATTAAACCAAACAAAAAGGTTCCAACAATGTCTCAAAGTCTCGAACTGAAAATAAAGAGATAAAAGCTCGCACAGAGCCAAACTGGGCTAGAAACACAAACTAGCCAACAAAAGAACGCCACAACTGGCTGGCTAAAGAGAGATAGGTAAACTAATTTCCTATCCTATTACATGGCCGCCATCCAAACCGGTTGAAGATATCCCGAGCTACCATTTTCCAGCGGATAGATCAAGTAACCAAATGCTCCCTGGCCTCCATCTGAGTGAGTAGCGACCACGAACGGATCAATGCCGTGGCATGAAAGATAACCTGCAAAAAATGAATACGTGATGTTCTGTTAAAAAACAAATCATTTCTGCAAGTCCAGATAGTCCACAGCAAAGCGCATACTCCTACACAAATATGTCTTGCTAAGTCGGACTCAATCCCATTAAGCCACGTCCCAAATAACGTGTTGACAGAATTCGGTGGAGTAATATTAAAAGCAATGTGGACCGTCCGTCAAAGAACTTTGGCTAGCGGACAATCAAGAAATAGGTGCTTGATCGTCTCATCCTGATCACAGAAACTACACCTAGTAGGTCCTGTCTAATTACACTTCGTCAGGTTGTCCTTGGTTAAAATAACTTGTTTATGGACAAACCACATAAACACTTTTATTTTTAAAGGAACTTTGACAGCCCAAACATGCTTGGAGGTAGGAATGAAGCTCGAATTGATAACATCAATATACATTGATTTAACTGTGAATACTCCAGACCTAGTAAGCTTCCAGCGTAACTCATCTGGTTGTTGAGAAAGATGAACCTCCATTAGTCTCCTAACTAGATGGAGCCATTCTTCCCAACGATTGCCCGCTAGCGACCGTCTGAACTAAATATTAAGGGGGGTCGATTGAAAAACCGTTGCAACGAACACCTCTCGTCGTTGAACAATGCGATATAAAGACGGGTATTGAATGGCCAAGGGTTCCTCTCCGAGCCAAGTATCCTCCCAGAACCGTGTACTAGCCCCGTTGCCAATACTAAACTTTGTCCTATTAAATAAGGATTGTTTGACTTTCATCAGTCCTTTTCAGAAAGGCGAGTCGGTCGGCCTGACTGTCACCTGGGACAAAGTTTTAGGCTGAAGGTACTTGCTACGAAGAATTTGCGCCCACGTGGCATCCGTCTCACTGGACAGCTTCCACTTGCGTGCCATGTTGTTAAACCGTGGAACTTTGCAGATAACATAGCTCCTTTCGGTCGAACCCTAGGAAAGACGACTTTACCTTTTTCGTAGATAGTCTGAGTTTGAGCTACTGTAGTCTCCCCCGTTGACCTTCTTTTTTAGATAGAATCCCTCCCTGTCATTTTTTGAAATCACATAAAAATGAACAACACGTAGGTGGACATATCCCAGGTTGGCTCAACTTGGACTAAAATGAAAATGTGAGGCCAAGTTCGTTAACTCATTTGTTGCATTTTTTAAATTTATATTATAAAGTGGACGCACACGCCAAGTTTGTTTACCTCTCATGGAAGACGTAGAAGTAAAATGGAAAAGGTGCGAGATAGAGCCAAGGAAAACAGTCATGTGTCCACATGTTTTACTTGTCTTCTTGGAGGCACGTACACAAACATGTGTAATTTTTTTCGGCAAGGGGAAGACCTCGGCCTCAACATCGATTTGTAGGCATACGCTTAAGCGGGCAATTAATAACGTGCCTCATTTTACTCAACATCTCATTGCCTCATTCAAATAGTCTGTCTTCAATGATTTGTCTCACTTTTATTTATCACTTTAATCATGCATTTTGCTGAGTAGTGCACGTTTACCTTATTAAAAACTAGTAAGCGATGCAGTTGACAACGATATTTCTCAATCACACTCTCTTTTTTCAACTACGTGTTTCCTTCTCAATTGTTTTCTTCTTTTTTCCAAGAGCACCTCGAGAGGGGAAGGGGGTCTTGCATTTCATTAAGAAGAGAGTTGGTTCAGTTTACAAGGAAAACCGGACCCGAAAACCTAACATTCTCAGTTAATCAGGAAAAACCGAATGAAAACCTAAAAATAAAGAAAAAATAAAACAAGAAAAAAGAGGCACTAGAACTTAGGGACAAGGGCAAGACAAATGCAACATCAAAGGACATCGTCGGAGCCAGACACCAGAGGACCCAGGCCCAATTGTGTGTTCCTTCTTAATCGTGTTTTCTTAATTGCGTCCTTTCAACTATTGGTTTCCTTGTCGGTTGTGTTTCTCCTTCTCAAATGTGTCCTGGCAAGTGCGTCTTTGTTCTCAATTACATTTATCCTTCTCAACGGTGTCGTTGGTATTATATTTCTTCCTCCGAGACATGTAATTTTAGCTATGTTTCCCCATCTCAACTGTGTTTCTCCTTCTTGATGTTTTCCTTTCAGCTGTGTTTCTCCTTCTCAAATGTATCATATCAATAGTAATCCTTCTCAGTTGTGTTTTCACTTTCTGAATTGCGTCCTTTTCACCGTGTTTATCCTTCCCAAGTGCATACTCTCAATTGTATCCTCCTTCTCGAATATGTCCATCCAACTGCGCTCTTTCAAGTGTCTTTCTCCTTCTCAATTGGCTCATCTCTACTACGTCCTATCAACTGTATTTCTCCTTCTCTAATGTGTTCTTTCAGTTGTGTTTATCCTTCTTTATTATGTCCTATCAATTGGGGCTCCCCTTCTAAAAAGACTTTCCCTTGCTCGGTTGTGCTCGTCCAACTGTATGAACAAACTTTGAGTTTTTTTGCCTCTGAAAGATCATATTCTATAGTGATACGAATCTCCCCTAGTTGATGTGGGTCCAAGGAAAAGCAAAAGAAAATAAATATTTGTCTAGTCGATCGTAGTATTAGAAAGCCATAGCTAATGGATCGGGCAAATGAGCCATTTCACGTGCTAAATGTGGGTCGTATCATCAGTCATAAAGTATAAGAAAAATAGTAATGGGTAAAGGGTGTGCCTAGCTCTCATCTACTCCCTCCATTTCTAAATATAAGCCCTTTTAAAGATTTCAATATGATCTACGTACGTATTAATATACACGTATTTTAGAGTGTAGATTCACTAATTTCGCTTCATGTGTAGTTGTGTACTCTATATTGGAATCTCTAAATATGCTTATATTTAGGAACAGAGGGAGTAGATGAGAGTTAAGTCTCATTATACTCCTATGTCATTTGATTTTACACAGGATTCATGTAGTTTTTTTTTTCTTTGCTTGATTAAATAATGTACGTGTTAGAGGAGACTTTGTTAGTAACTCTCATCTAGATGAGAATTAGCAAATTCGATGGGAGCAAATCATCTATTTGTTTCTTAACTGTATAAACGCGTACCCATCCAAGAGCACTAAAATAACCTATACTCCTTGATTCTTTTCTCTGTGTTGCCTTGGTGGTATAGGTGACGTATAGGTCAGTACAAAGACTCATTGGAGTGTTGCTGGGAAGTACTCCAGACAATGGTCACTGTGGTATCTAGATCTCTTTCTTCGTAACCAGTATCTTAACAGCTTCCTGGACAACGACTAGTCTCTAGCTAGTCGAAATTTTAAAAATGTCTGATTGCCGCAGAAGATGACAATTACGTGTCCACTATAACCCAAACCTAAACAGGAGCGGCCCCGGCCAGCTAGCCTTCACGCCCCACCGTCGAAAGCTGCGTTTGCACGGCCCCGGCACCGGCGCTGCGGCTGGGAACCACGCGATGTTCAGCCGGAATTCACACGCCATGCGCCGCGCACGAAATGCCGGCGGTTTTGCCTGCTGACGCTAACGCAGGCGTGCTAGTGCACTGACTGGAGGAACCATCGCCTTCAGGCTTCAATGCTACTGCCTATTTCTGGAGTAGCACTAATCATGCTGACTAACTAACTGCCCATTGCCATCACTGTCCTAGCAGAACAGATGCAAACAGTCGCCGTTCCCTGCATGCGCTGATGGGTTCGTATCAAGGGCCTGATCTGCCACCAGCGCCATGTTCCGTGCTGGTAGCTCGCTGCAAAAGGCACAAACCACCCAGGCTGATAATAAGCCCGGCCGGTGCCTGATCAGCCGGGATCGCGGGGAAAAGCAGCGGCGACGTACGCCTACGCCGCGCGCGTGCCGACACCGGCAAAAATTCCTGATGCGATCGATGGATGCCCGTCGATCTGTCGAGATGGCCGCTGTTGGATGGCACTGTTCGCTGCTATGATGGTGCTATCTCCGCCCGGGGCGCTGTGGAAGGCGTTGGTGGCGGTGCCATTGGCCCGTCGCGGTGAAACCCTTTCACTGTGCGTCCCTGGGGGCGGTGATTCGGCAATCCGATTATCGCTCTGATAGTAGTTCTGAACTTCTGGTTTTGTGGACGGTAGCGGCAGGCAGATGGCGTTCGGTCATGTTCTGTTTGAAAGAATGCTCTGGAGCAATGAGATATTTATAATTCTGCTCCGACTGAACAGTAATACCTCAAAAAACAGTTTAATTTTCTTTTCTTCTTTTTTTCTTCTGCGTGGAGTTGAATTTTCATTTGAAGAATACTGAAGCTTATTGTAGTTTGCCCCCTCCCCCCCCCCCCCCTTTCCCCTGATAGCATGCATATATTAATCTACAAATCAGAGAGAAAAAATGGTGCCTTTTTTTTGCAGGAAATTTACATGTATTACTCACGTAGCAATGCAACAATTGGCATTACAAAGTTTGATGGCCTCATCAGGGCCATCCTAGCCACACCGCGGTGCAACCTGTACTTGTACCCAAATTCATAAAATAACTTACACAGTTCTGACTAGACTAATCTGAGTAATACAAGAATTCCGTTGATCGATGAATGACTTGATCTCATGAACAATAAAGCAAAATCTCGATCTGGCCATGTCCCCTTTCTTTAGTAATTAAGTTAACAGCTTGCAAGCAATCTGATTCGACGACAACATGCAGTTGGCTCCCTTGAGTTGCAAGCAAAAAAAAGAAACGTCTTCAATCGCTAGCAGTTCAGCTTCGAGAGCGTCATGGCAATTAAGTAAATGATAACATGTTGAGAAAACAATTGTTCCTAATTGATCACACAATATCATCCCTCTGCCCGCAGTACCGTCCACGAAGGACCCATCAACATTGGCCTTCACCCATCCATCATCAGAAGCTAACCAGCGAGGTGGGGTAGCAGATTGTGTCACGGATGCATTCGAATTAGCTAGACGGGAAATTCAACGACGACGACCACATGTTTACTTTTAAGGTGATCTTTCTCAGGAGCTTGGTTCGACACCAAAATGGGTTGCACATAGCTAGACAAGAATATCCTTGAGACCTCAATAGGAGGCTCAAGATTATAGTGCACAATTTAATTCCTGATATATCAGATCCTCCATAACAGCATCAAGAAGTGAAGATGCAACCCTTCTGACGTATCCCATGCGGCATGCAATAACCATTCGGGGCCAGTGTTGATAATATCATTAACTTTCAGTAAAGGAACACCATAGTCAGACGACATCTTTGTTGATTGGAGGTGATCGATAGTCCGTTGCATCCCTAGTTCCATTTGCAAGGGCACCTCGACGATCATATAATTGATGGCTTGGTTGCTCTCGAATAGAGGTGCAAATTAGTGACATATGGTTATGGGTCACTCTTCAATTTTCTTTGGTAAAAGAAAGAACTAGTTTTCTAAAAGTATAGGTTTAAAATTTCATTTTACTTGATTGAACAACTCTAGCTCATTTGATTTAACTAATTAAAGAGAGTTAGAGGGTACCCTGAGGGATACCGATTTGCACCCCTACTATAGAAGCATTGTAATGCCATTGTCTATGATGGCGCTTGACAATTTGGGGCTCACGGGCTGGAGGGTAGTTCTGCCAAGTGTAATGATCCAAACTTACGCGTTTCCATTTGGGGGCTAGATCTGGACTCAGCTATACCATGAACTTTTGCATCGAGATGCGAAGCTTTTGTGTTTACTAAAAGAAGAAAAAGAACAAGGACAAAAGAAGTTCATCTTCATAATGCTTTCTCAGTGCTATATGGCTACTGCGATATACATAGATGTGCCTGCACATTCACATAGGGAAGTAAGATCCCTTTTTTTCTCACGTCACGAGGCCATCAACTCAATGAATTATGACCCTCCCCACAAACGAGGCAACAGAGACGTATACCTAGGATGGTTCAACACCCATTTTGCCACAACTGAATTTAAGCATAGGGCGGTCAAGGATATTGGTGCCACCGTTTCGAGTTGCGACATACTTTGGCAAAGAGTTGAGTCAATGACATGTGAGGCACATGAAACTGAAGTGCAATTACAATCAACCATGTATATAAGAGAGTTTTTGCAAAGAGATCTCCCTCTCTTTTTTAAGAGAAAAATTCCATGGTTTCATATTATTTGAAAATAGGCACGGGCCAAATTTGCAGTTTAGAAGTGGACTTTCCAGCCCGTTATCTAGCCCACCTAGCGGCCGTGAGGAAGCATGGGCTTTGCGGCTGCGCATACAGCCTAATCACGGCCTGGTGTGGTCAATAAAGATCACGGCCCAAATGGGAGGCAAAGAAACGGAAATACTCCGCCCGCCCGCCAACAACGACGGAAGCCTAACCGAGCGCGGCGGCCGTGACGTGACTGAAGTTGGTACGATTAGAGTCAAGACGAACAAGTTCCAGCGAGAAACAGCTCTTCTCCGGTGATCTTGGCGTCCATATTCCTTCGCTGCACTGGCGTCTCGAGAACAGAAACAAACTGTCATGCCGAACGATTGCAGACTTCCATGTTTTGGCGGATCATCCCCCAATCTTAGCATAGCATCCTCAATCGCCTCTGTGACTCTGTCGGCGTGTGGTTCTTGTTGCTCTAACAGTCTCATCATCGCAGAACCATTCTCTTTAACTAACCTAACAACGCCGCCGCACGTCTGTTCCAAGCTAGAATCTAGCTAAGGTTCATGTCGCCATCAATTTTAAACTAATGACTTCCTCATGGTGGAACCACCCACCAGGGTTCAAAGTCCTAAATTTGATTGGTGGTTTCATTCTTCTGAATTATTTCAGATTTTCCGATGACGTTCGTTCATCAGTGAAGACGTTCCTGTTGACTATAAGGTGTCAATGATAACTTCATCAATTTTTATGATGACCGAGTCTCTTGGAAATATTCATAAAGATAGAATATGCGTGTGTGCATTCATAGACGTGAGTGTATATACATGTATACGAGTGTTTTTTTATTGTAGTGTGTTAGAAAAAGCCAACCGAAGCAACAAAGAACTTACTTCCTCGTAGCGATTTAACTAATTGAACTTCGGGAAAAGATTCTGCCATGCACGTAGGTACGGCCAGACAGTCAAGACCCCAACGGGATTCACCAACCGCTGGATCTAGGAGGCTTCTAAGAAACCTCCCGATCGAGACATGGCATGCATACGCGTCAACCAGGCTCTGCCCCTCGGGTCCTCGTCGGTGCCCTTAGCCGCGGACTGTTTGCCGGTTTGGCGCTTACGCTTGCGCCGGCGCGGTGGCGCTGCCTTGCACCCTTCAAACACCGCACCTGGCGCGGTGATCGCGAGGCCGGGTACGCCGTCGGGGCGACACGGCGGAGCCAAACGGATGGCCGTGGCTGCTCGCGCGCACCGGCGGGACCCCACCAGGAATGGACCGGCCGGTGTATTGCCGTGGCATACGGTGGCAGAGGACTGAGAGGAGTCCTTGTCTTCCCGTGGCCCGGACGGCTACGTACAGGGGGGCCATGGAAACTGTGGCTGCCGTTTCGACGGTTTCGTGCGGTCTCGGTTCGGCTGGCCACGCGGCCGCGGCCGTTGCCACTAGCACGCGTGCGCGTAGACCGGAGCCGGACACAGCCAAGCCGACCTCACCGCGGTACGTGCGTACGCATGGGCATGGCATGGCAGGGTCACCTCGCTCCCCGTCTGAACTGAACCCCGCGTCAAAGTGGTGTTGAGAGAAACGTCTTTGTTCTTGAGTAACAAACAGGTTGACACCCTTGAACTTCATACCACATGTTCAACCGCTACTGGGTTGGGTTGTACTCCACTTGTAGTGGTGTTTTTTACGCGGGAATGTTGACCTTTCGGCTTGCTTCTAGTTATATCGATCATGGGTACTCCGCGTAGGCAGCTAGTACTAGATGTTAGGAATAGTTAGCGTCATTCTTAGGCTAAGTAGGCAGTTAGTATTGTCATAACATAATTGCCAGGAGTTGCTTTGTGAAACGTTGTCCAAACACTATATACGTCTGTTAGAACTGACGCCTCCCTGTAAACCGACTTTGTAAGCGACTGTTCAGGCAATATAAAAGCCTGAACGAATCCATCAATACAATACTTGATTCGTCTCATTCTTTTTGTTTCTCTTCATGTTATCAGCACTGCTCGAACCAAAACTTCTAGTCTACGAGAAGAAGGAAAGAACGATAGGAACAAGCACCCGCAGTAATAGCACTCGCTCTACAAAAGAGAGGTATTTACCATACTAATACATTCTCCTCATAAGTATCTTCCCTTTTGGAAGATAAATGAATTCTAGTTCATAACGAAAACAATGAGGTGGTGAAAAAGCGAGGCTTGTAGCACAAGGGTTCACGCAGAGACCTAACAATTATGATGTTACGTACCCTCTTAGTATAAGTGGAATTACGTTTCGATACTAATATTATTGGCAGTTACAAATAAACTATCCATGCATTTGACAGACACTGTGATTACATACTCATATGGATCACCCTATTCGGATATCTATATAAAAGTCCATGAAAATCTTTAAAATCCGAATCTACGGACAAATTGCAACATATATTGTGTAACACATCAAAAGTCACTCCATGACTTAAATATAGTCGAAAAATTGTGTTGTACAATCGACTATGAGAGTTCCTTCTTCAAAAGAATTACTCTGGTAATGATTGCTTACATGTAGTCATTAACGAAATCCCTCATGGGATTCTACATGACCTATGTATATGTTGATTATTTTATTATCGAAGTCTATACAAAACATGAAAGGTATTCGCAATCATATCAAGACGGAGATTTGGATAAAACCAAATATTATTCAAGTTCATAACTTGAGCATGTTCCCTTAGGAATACATATCTATCAGTCTTTACATATCGAAAATATATTGCAAATTTAAATATAGATGGATCATATCAAATACACATATGGTTATACTATCCCTAACAGGGATGTAAATTCAATCATACACAGTATCAATGATGAAGTGGTATTAGGACTTCTAGTTCCATATATCAATACCATCATTGCAAACTGCATCACGTGTGACAATATGTTTATTGTCAATTTATTTAAAGTGCAAACCTAACAAAAATGGTTGGTGTAAGTAATATCCTTTGATATCTCAAAGACACAAAATATCTTGATTAATTCCATCAGAAACATCAAGACCTTACTATTGTGTGATTTACATATACTAACTATAATTATTTGATCCATAAAATGACATATCATGGACTGATTTCACTAGAAGATCCTTTTTAAGGAAAGTCTTCAAAATAGACTCTAATGTCTATTATTACTAATCATTCTGGAATAATTACTTTATACAAAGCATCATAAAATGAACATGGCTTCCTAGAATGATTGACCACATTCAACCTTATGTGGTTAAGATTCAACCGAACCACCTACCATTATCTATCTGGATAATACGACTTCTATTTCCAAATTCATGCAGGTTATATAGAGAACAATATTGCAAAGAAAAATGTTGAGATTTGCAAGGCTCAGGGGGAGTAAACTCCCATAGCATAACCTGTAAATGATCAATAGATCATATATGTCGTACTCTTTTTCCTAGATGAGTTTTCTCTAATGGTTTCTCATAAAAGGTTTTTAATGAGACAATACAAGTACAAGTGTTCAGATACGCCATTTTGCTTTTCTCCTTATTTTTCTCCACAGGGTTTTTGTTGGAGAGATTCCCAATATATCAAGATCAAAGAATATCAAGATCAGACAAGGACGTTCCAGCACTCAAGACTATATGAAGAATTTCAAGACGATGAATTTTGCGAAGAATAGCGTTTCCAAGGGGGAGTGTTAGGAATAGTTAGTGTCATTCTTAGGCTAAGTAGGCAGTTAGTATTGTCGTAACATAACTGCCAGGAGTTGCTTTGTGAAGCGTTGTCCAAACGCTATATACGTCTGTTAGAACAGACGCCTCCCTGTAAACCGACTTTGTAAGCGACTGTTCAGGCAATATAAAAGCCTGAACGAATCCATCAATACAATACTTGATTCCTCTCATTCTTTCTGTTTCTCTTCACTAGAAACTGTCCTTGGCGCACACGATCTGGCCGTCCAGCTTTGCACAACAGTCTGCCCTTCTTCCCCACCGGGTGATGGATCCGTCACATGTGGCATCCGTCATGTTCTAGTGATGGCTGGGTTGTGCTCCACATCGGCGCATGTGTTGGCGTGCTCAACACAATGGTGTCTGTGGTGGTAGATCTGGCGTCTTGGCAAATGCGCAATGTGTGGATTTCATCCCGTTCCGAGGTTTTGGTGTCAGGTGGTGGTCGTCGGGTGCCTTCATCGTCGTTGAAGGCAGGAGAATTTCTAGATTAGTAGATCTGTGCATGTCCCTTCTAGCAATCGGGGAATTGCAGCAACATCTCTTCAGGGCAAGTTAGTGGCAGCAACACAACGGACTTTGTTTTCTCAGCTGCTTTTCTAATACGAAGTATTGACTTTTGAGGTGAAAAGCTAGATGAAACTCTGACATTCATTGGTTGTACCTATTGTAGTGGTCTATGCTCCCTTGCTACATTGTTTGGAGATTGCTCGAACTTTCTCTTCTGGGTGTAGACCTTTGTATGGATATGTGGCCGGAGCCGGTGATGAGGGGCGCTTGTATGTCGATCACTTGCCAAATGCATGGTTGTTGGGGGAACCTTACTCTAGTCCAGGTGTTGCCAACGTCATTGTAGTTATAGACATTTTTCCGCAGTCAGTCATTCGTCTCATCTTGGCCTCCGCGGGTTTTCTTCTTCTTCTTTTATATAGTAATTTGGTTGTGTGCATCCTTGATGTCTCGAGTAGCTCTTAATATTGTGTAGTTGTAGAAGTTGGGTGTACTTGATATCAGTTTGATACTAGAATATTATTATTTTGTTGAAAAAACTTCTTTCGAGGCAATCATCATCTCCAAACCCCAATGTTGATATAGGTAGTTAGTTATCAAGTAAGTATATCACATCGGCCCTTGCAAAGAGGATGCTACCTTTTTAAGAGAGGGATTTTTCGCCGATTTCAACAAGGGAAACCATAGCAAAGTTCTTACAAGCATCAATAAAAATATGTACTATCACGCCGTCCGGAATTACTTGACGCTAAAATGAATGTATCTAGTCTATGGAAGTATATTTTTTCACACACAGGAAGAGTTAAAGAGACTTTGAGACTCGTCTCATACCCATGATAAAACCCTGCCCACACAGATAGAGGAACATACATACATCAAGCCTCCGATGAGTAATGTAGCCTTGTTATATCAGCATCTCCAAGATCTCCAGCGAGTATGTAGCCCTCTTGAAAGCAAGCCAAAACACATATGGCAGAAAGCAAACTCCCATCTTTGAGCATACACAGAAGGACACACATGACGAAGCCACAGTGAGCTCAAAAACACCTCGATAACTTTAGAGAAGCCTTGTGATCGTTGATGCCCACCCTCTAGAGAACAAAAATCTTCCCGTCCCATGTGAAGTAAACATCTCGATTTAAATACTTCTATTTTTTTGAGAATACGCCAAGGAATAGTGTATCAATTTCATGGAAAAAAGACAAAGAAGCCGGTTACAACTCCACATTGTTCGGCATACAACGTTAGATCGGCTCTAGCCAGCTATACACCTAGCGACTACTCATCATTATCACCTACAACCAACAGTGGGCGGTGGCAACACGCCCATGACCGAGAAACGGCTAGCATGAATGAGGCCGGCTCCCAACCACTGCTCATCTTCTTGACGAACAACGTCGATGATGGCATCGGTGGTGGAGGTACAGTAAAGAATCTAGGCGGACCAACACAAATGAAAGCCATTTATTTTTCATGGCCCGGCCTGGTCTTAAACCCCCACTATTTTCCCTATATGCTGAACGGGCCATGGCCCATTTGGCCTGGCTGAAGCTCCGCCAGTGGATGGCATGCAGGGAAGGCCGGGCTCCAATTTAGGATGACGTTGTTGCGATGAGTCCACGTGCACCAGAACGTAACAATCACCCATGTCCAGAGATCCCTATTTTCATGTTATACCGTAGCAAGGTTGGTCCACCAGTTTATGATCGCCGACGTCGCATCCGGAACACATGGAGCGAGGCGCCACCATCCAAGTATCTCGAACCAAGCCGATCGAGTCACCGCACAGTTTAGGAGCATTCTCGGGCTCTTGATCGCAAAGCGGACAACGAGGAGAGTGTTGCATGCCCCTGCTTTGCTAACTATCAGCGGTCCGGTACTGGCTATTAGCAACCAACCACTTGAAGAATTTGGCATATATGGAGGAGCCCACGATGGCTAGATACTTCCATGGCAACTTTTTTTTAATTATAGATGGCAGTTTTTTTATGGGTATTATAGATGGCAACTTAATTGGTAATGATAGCCTCATGGAGGGAAAGAAAGAAGAGGAGAACTCTCACGCACGTATTTTTAAAAACGGGATTGCTAAATCTCGGTCTGACTCAGACTTAACGGAGTCTTAGTTGATGATATATCCGTTAGATGTTTTGCTTGATGCTTTGTAGTCCTCCTTTGTTTCTAATGTGTCTAGGGCCTCTGTTTAGTTCGGCATTACCTTTCTTCAGGGTCCGTAGTTTGCTTTGGTCAGTTGGTTCTGAGTCTATATGCTGTTCCACCAAGTTATCATTCCTAGCTGTACGCTCTGTTTTTCTCTTCATGATCATAATGCATATGCTCTTGGTTTTCCTCTCGTTGGGTTGTGTGTTCCTTACTGCACTATGAAGTTTCTGAACTGGAATGTCCGTGGACTCAGCGAGGACGATAAGTGCTCGTTGGTTCGTGATACAATAACCTCCTGCTGCCCTAGTGTTGTGTGTTTGCAGGAAACAAAGCTGCAATCCATCTCCGCCTTCAAGTTGCGAGCCTTCTTGCCCACAAATCTCAAGGAGCATGCCGTTACTCCGTCTGACGGCGCGGCCGGAGGTATCTTGGTTGCTTGGGACCCTGCAGTGTTTCTCGGTCAGGTGGTTGCGTTGCACAGGTTTCATATAACCCTGAAGTTGGTTTCTACATCAACAAACAACACGATCTGCCTCACTGCTGTTTATGCACCTTATCTGCAAAATGAGAGATCAAGTTTCTTTGAGGCGGTTAGCAGTGTTGCCAGTTCACCTGACATGCCCTGGGTGGTGTTGGGTGATTTCAACATCTACAGATTTGCACATGAGAAATCTCGAGGCCAAATCAACTGGAGTTTGATGGAAGCTTTTAATTCTTGGATCAGGGACCTGTTGGGGAACGTAGCAGAAATTCAAAATTTTCCTACGTGTCACCAAGATCTATCTATGGAGAAACCAGCTACGAGTAGAAGGAGAGTGCATCTACATACCCTTGTAGATCGCTAAGCGGAAGCGTTCAAGTGAACGGGGTTGAAGGAGTCGTTCTCGTCGTGATCCAAATCACCGATGACCAAGTGCCGAACGCACGGCACCTCCGCGTTCAACACACGTACAGCCCGGTGACGTCTCCCATGCCTTGATCCAGCAAGGAGAGAGGGAGAGGTTGAGGAAGACTCCATCCAGCAGCAGCACAACGGCGTGGTGGTGGTGGAGGAGCGTGGCAATCCCGCAGGGCTTTGCCAAGCACCATGGGAGAGGAGGAGTAGGGAGAGAGGTAGGGCTGCACCAAGAGGGAGAGAACTCATGTGTATGGCAGCCCCAAACCTCAACTATATATAGGGGGAAGGGGGGGCTGTGCCCCCTTTAGGGTTTCCCACCCCCAAGGGGTGCGGCCAGCCCTAGATGGCAAAGGGGGTGGCGGCCAAGAGGGGAGAGGAGAGGGAGGCGCACCAATATGGGCCTTAAGGCCCATCTGGACTAGGGTTTGCCCCCTCCCACTCTCCCTTGCGCCTTGGCCCCCTTGTGGGGGGCGCACCAGCCCTCCTAGGGGCTGGTCCCCTCCCACACTTGGCCCACGCAACCTTCTGGGGCAGGTGGCCCCACTTGGTGGACCCCCGGGACCCTCCCGGTGGTCCCGGTACATTACCGATATCGCCCGAAACTTTTCCGGTGATCAAAACAGGACTTCCCATATATAAATCTTTACCTCCGGACCATTCCGGAACTCCTCGTGACGTCCGGGATCTCATCCGGGACTCCGAACAACATTCGGTAACCACATACAAACTTCCTTTATAACCCTAGCGTCATCGAACCTTAAGTGTGTAGACCCTACGGGTTCGGGAGACATGTAGACATGACCGAGACGTTCTCTGGTCAATAACCAACAGCGGGATCTGGATACCCATGATGGCTCCCACATGTTCCACGATGATCTCATCGGATGAACCACGATGTCAAGGACTTAATCAATCCCGTATTCAATTCCCTTTGTCTATCGGTATGTTACTTGCCCGAGATTCAATCGTCGGTATCCAATACCTTGTTCAATCTCGTTACCGGCAAGTCACTTTACTCGTTCCGTAACACATCATCCCGTGATCAACTCCTTGGTCACATTGCGCATATGATGATGTCCTACCGAGTGGGCCCAGAGATACCTCTCCGTTTACACGGAGTGACAAATCCCAGTCTCGATCCGCATAAAACAATAGATACTTTCGGAGATACCTGTAGTGCACCTTTATAGTCACCCAGTTACGTTGTGACGTTTGATACACCCAAAGCACTCCTACGGTATCCAGGAGTTACACGCTCTCATGGTCGAAGGAAGAGATACTTGACATTGGCAAAGCTCTAGCAAATGAACTACACGATCTTTTGTGCTAGGCTTAGGATTGGGTCTTGTCCATCACATCATTCTCCTAATGATGTGATCCCGTTATCAACGACATCCAATGTCCATAGCCAGGAAACCATGACTATCTGTTGATCACAACGAGCTAGTCAACTAGAGGCTCACTAGGGACATATTGTGGTCTATGTATTCACACGTGTATTACGATTTCCGGATAATACAGTTATAGCATGAATAAAAGACAATTATCATGAACAAGGAAATATAATAATAATACTTCTATTATTGCCTCTAGGGCATATTTCCAACAGTCTCCCACTTGCACTAGAGTCAATAATCTAGTTCACATCGCCATGTGATTAACACTCACAGGTCACATCGCCATGTGACTAATACCCAAGAGTTTACTAGAGTCAGTAGTCTAGTTCACATCACTATGTGATTAACACTCAATGAGTTTTATGTATGATCATGTTGCTTGTGAGAGAGGTTTTAGTCAACGGGTCTGAACCTTTCAGATCCGTGTGTGCTTTACAAATCTCTATGTCATCTCCTAGATGCAGCTACCACGCTCTATTTGGAGCTGTTCCAAATAACTGTTCTACTTGGAGCTATTCTAAATTGTTGCCCCATTGTATGTATCCGGTATCTCTACTTAGAGCTATCCGGATAGGTGTTAAGCTTGCATCGACGTAACCTTCACGACGAACTCTTTTACCACCTCCATAATCGAGAAAATTCCTTAGTCCACTAGTTACTAAGGATAACTTTGACCGCTGTCCTATGATCCATTCATGGATCACTCTTGTACCCCTTGACTGACTCATGGCAAGGCACACTTCAGGTGCGGTACACAGCATAGCATACTGTAGAGCCTACGTCTAAAGCATAGGGGACGACCTTCGTCCTTTCTCTCTTTTCTGCCGTGGTCGAGCTTTAAGTCTTAACTTCGTACCTTACAACTCAGGCAAGAACTCCTTCTTTGACTGGTCCATCTTGAACACCTTCAAGATCATGTCAAGGTATGTGCTCATTTGAAAGTATTATTAAGCATTTTGATCTATCCTTATAGATCTTGATGCTCAATGTTCAAGTAGCTTAATCCAGGTTTTCTATTGAAAAACACCTTTCAAATAATCCTATATGCTTTCTAGAAATTCTACATCATCTCTGATCATCAATATGTCAACAACATATACTCATCAGAAATTCTATAGTGCTCCCACTCACTTCTTTGGAAATACAAGTTTCTCATAAACTTTGTACAAACCCAAAATCTTTGATCATCATCAAAGCATACATTCCAACTCCGAGATGCTCACTCCAGTCCTTAGAAGGATCGCTGGAGCTAGCATACCTTTTAGCATCCTTAGGATCGACAAAAACTTTCTGATTGTATTACATACAACCTTTCCTCACGAAAACTGGTAAGGAAACTCGTTTTGATATCCATCTGCCAGATTTCATAAATACAGCTAATGCTAACATGAATCCGACGGACTTTAAGCATCGCTACAGATGAGAAAATCTCATCGTAGTCAACTCCTTGAACTTGTGAAAAACTTTTCGCCACAAGTCGAGCTTCATGGACGGTGACATTACCATCCACGTCCGTCTTCTTCTTAAAGATCCATTTATCTCAATGGCTTGCCGATCATCGGGCAAGTCCACCAAAGTCCATGGATCCGTTCTCGGATTTTATGGCCTCGAGCCATTTATCGGAATCCGGGCCCACCATCGCTTCTCCATAGCTCGTAGGTTCATTGTTGTCCAGCAACATGACTTCCAAGACAGGATTACGTACCACTCTGAAGTAGTACGCATCCTTGTCATCCCACGAGGTTTGGTAGTGACTTGATCCGAAGTTTCATGATCAATATCATAAGCTTCCACTTCAATTGGTGTAGGTGCCACAGGAACAACTTCCTGTGCCCTGCCACACACTAGTTGAAGAGACGGTTCAATAACCTCATCAAGTCTCCACCATCCTCCCACTCAACTCTTTCGAGAGAAACCTTTCCTCGAGAAAGGACCCGATTCTAGAAACAATTCATATTGCTTTCGGATCTGAATTAGGAGGTATACCCAACTGTTTTGGGTGTCCTATGAAGATGTATTTTATCCGCTTTGGGTTCGAGCTTAATCCTGGAACTTTTTCACATAAGTGTCGCAGCCCCAAACCTTTAAGAAACGACAACTTAGGTTTCTCTAAACCATAATTCATACGGTGTCATCTCATCGGAATTACGTGGTGCCCTATTTAAAGTGAATGTGATTGTCTCTAATGCCTAACCCATGAACGATAGTGGTAATTCGATAAGAGACATCATGGTACGCACCATATCCAATAGGGTGTAACTATGATGTTTGGACACACCATCAAACTATGGTGTTCCAGGCGGTATTTAATTGTGAAACAATTTCCACAATGTCTTAATTGTGTGCCAAAACTTGTAACTCAGATATTCATCTCTATGATCATATCATAGACATTTTATCCTCTTGTCACAATGATCTTCTACTTCACTCTGAAATTACTTGAACCATTCAATAATTCAGACTTGTGTTTCATGAAGTAAATATATTCAACATCTACTCGAATCATCTGTGAAGTAAGAACATAACGATATTCACTGCATGCCTCAGCACTCATTGGACTACACACATCAAAATGTGTTACTTCCAACAAGTTGCTATCTTGTTCCATCTTATTGAAATCCGAGGCTTTTCAGTCATCTTGCCTATGTGGTATGATTTGCATATCTCAAGTGATTCAAAATCAATTGAGTCCAAACGGTCCATTTGCATGGAGTTTCTTCATGCATATACACCAATAGACATGGTTCGCATGTCTCACACTTTTCAAAAACGAGTGAGTCCAAAGATCCATCAACATGGAGCTTCTTCATGCGTTTTATACCAATATGACTTACATGGCAGTGCCACAAGCAAATGGTACTATCATTACTATCTTATATCTTTTGGCATGAAAATGTGTATCACTACGATCAAGATTCAATAAACCATTAGGTGCAAGAGCACTTATTCAGGTTTAATACTAATCTTGATGGTAGAGGGAGCGTGCGATGTTAGATCACATCAAACTTGGAAACACTTCCAACACATATCGTCAGCTCACCTTTAGCTAGTCTCCATTTCATTCCGTAGCTTTTATTTCGAGTTACTAACACTTAGCAACCGAACCGGTATCTAATACCCTGGTGCTACTAGGAGTACTAGTAAAGTACACATCAACACAATGTATATCCAATATACTTCTATCGACCTTGCCAGCCTTCTCATCTACCAAGTATCTAGGGTAATTCTGCTCCAGTGGTTATTCCCCTTATTACAGAAGCACTTAGTCTCGGGTTTGGGTTCAACCTCGGGTTTCTTCACTGGTGCAGCAGCTGATTTGCCGTTTCATGAAGCATCCCTTCTTGCCCTTGCCCTTCTTGAAACTAGTGGTTTCACCAACCATCAACAATTGATGCTCCTTCTTGATTTCTACTTTCGTGGTGTCAAACATCACGAATATCTCAAGGATCATCATATCTATCCCTGATTTGTTATAGTTCATCACAAAGCTCTAGCAGCTTGGTGGTAATGACTTTGGAAAAACATCACTATCTCATCTGGAAGATCAACTCCCACTCGATTCAAGTGATTGTTGCACTCAGACAATCTGAGCACAAGCTCAACGATTGAGCTTTTCTCCCTTAGTTTGCAGGCTAAGAAAATCGTCGGAGGTCTCATACCTCTTGACGTGGGCACGAGCCTAAAATCCCAATTTCAGCCCTCGAAACATCTCATATGTTCCGCGACGTTTCGAAAACGTCTTTGGTGCCTCTACTTAAACCATTTAACTGAACTATCACGTAGTTATCAAAACGTGTATGTTCGATGTTCGAAACATCCACAAACGACGTTTGGGGTTCAGCACACTAAGCAGTGCATTAAGGACATAAGCGTTCTAGTGTCCGCATAATCGCTACTGTCAACTTTCAACTATATTTTCTCTAGGAACATAACTAAAACAGTAGAACTATAGCGTGAACTACGACATAATTTGCAAAAGGTCTTTTGACTATGTTCAGGATAATTAAGTTCATCTTATGAACTCCCACTTAGATAGACATCCCTCTGGTCATCTAAGTGATCACATGATCCGAGTCAACTAGGCCGTGTCCGATCATCACGTGAGACGGACTAGTCATCATCGGTGAACATCTTCATGTTGATCGTATCTACTATACGACTCATGCTCGACCTTTCGGTCTCCGTGTTCCGAGGCCATGTCTGCACATGCTAGGCTCGTCAAGTTAACCCTAAGTGTTTTCGCTGTGTAAAACTGTCTTACACCCGTTGTATGTGAACGTAAGAATCCATCACACCCGATCATCACGTGGTGCTTAGAAGCGACGAACTGTAGCAACGGTGCACAGTTAGGGGAGAACACTTCTTGAAATTTTGTAAGGGATCATCTTATTTACTACCGTCGTCCTAAGCAAACAAGATGCATAAACATGATAAACATCACATGCAATCAAATAGAGTTGTGACATGATATGGCCAATATCATATAGCTCCATTGATCTCCATCTTCGGGGCTCCATGATCATCTTGTCACCGGCTTGACACCATGATCTCCATCATCGTGTCTTCATGAAGTTGTCACGCCAACGACTACTTCTACTTCTATGACTAACACGTTTAGCAATAAAGTAAAGTAGTTTACATGGCGTTCTTCAATGACACGCAGGTCATACAATAAATAAAGACAACTCCTATGGCTCCTGCCGGTTGTCATACTCATCGACATGCAAGTCGTGAATCCTATTACAAGAACATGATCAATCTCATACATCACATATATCATTCATCACATCCTTTTGGCCATATCACATCACATAGCATACCCTGCAAAAACAAGTTAGACGTCCTCTAATTGTTGTTTGCATGTTTTACGTGGCTGCTATGGGTTTCTAGCAAGAACGTTTCTTACCTACGCAAAACCACAACGTGATATGCCAATTGCTATTTACCCTTCATAAGGACCCTTTTCATCGAATCCGTTCCGACTAAAGTGGGAGAGACTGGCACCCGCTAGCCACCTTATGCACCAAGTGCATGTCAATCGCTGGAACCTGTCTCACGTAAGAGTACGTGTAAGGTCGGTCCGGGCCGCTTCATCCCACAATACCGTCGAAACAAGATTGGACTAGTAACGGTAAGCATATTGAACAACATCAACGCCCACAACTACTTTGTGTTCTACTCGTGCAAAGAATCTACGCAATAGACCTAGCTCATGATGCCACTGTTGGGGAACGTAGCAGAAATTCAAAATTTTCCTACGTGTCACCAAGATCTATCTATGGAGAAACCAGCTACGAGTAGAAGGAGAGTGCATCTACATACCCTTGTAGATCGCTAAGCGGAAGCGTTCAAGTGAACGGGGTTGAAGGAGTCGTTCTCGTCGTGATCCAAATCACCGATGACCAAGTGCCGAACGCACGGCACCTCCGCGTTCAACACACGTACAGCCCGGTGACGTCTCCCATGCCTTGATCCAGCAAGGAGAGAGGGAGAGGTTGAGGAAGACTCCATCCAGCAGCAGAACAATGGCGTGGTGGTAGTGGAGGAGCGTGGCAATCCCGCAGGGCTTCGCCAAGCACCATGGGAGAGGAGGAGTAGGGAGAGAGGTAGGGCTGCACCAAGAGGGAGAGAACTCATGTGTATGGCAGCCCCAAACCTCAACTATATACAGGGGGAAGGGGGGGCTGCGCCCCCTTTAGGGTTTCCCACCCCCAAGGGGTGCGGCCAGCCCTAGATGGCAAAGGGGGTGGCGGCCAAGAGGGGAGAGGAGAGGGAGGCGCACCAATATGGGCCTTAAGGCCCATCTGGACTAGGGTTTGCCCCCTCCCACTCTCCCTTGCGCCTTGGCCCCTTTGTGGGGGGCGCACCAGCCCTCCTAGGGGCCGGTCCCCTCCCACACTTGGCCCACGCAACCTTCTGGGGCAGGTGGCCCCACTTGGTGGACCCCCGGGACCCTCCCGGTGGTCCCGGTACATTACCGATATCGCCCGAAACTTTTCCGGTGACCAAAACAGGACTTCCCATATATAAATCTTTACCTCCGGACCATTCCGGAACTCCTCGTGACGTCCGGGATCTCATCCGGGACTTCGAACAACATTCAGTAACCACATACAAACTTCCTTTATAACCCTAGCGTCATCGAACCTTAAGTGTGTAGACCCTACGGATTCGGGAGACATGTAGACATGACCGAGACGTTCTCTGGTCAATAACCAACAGCGGGATCTGGATACCCATGATGGCTCCCACATGTTCCACGATGATCTCATCGGATGAACCACGATGTCAAGGACTTAATCAATCCCGTATTCAATTCCCTTTGTCTATCGGTATGTTACTTGCCCGAGATTCGATCGTCGGTATCCAATACCTTGTTCAATCTCGTTACCGGCAAGTCACTTTACTCGTTCCGTAACACATCATCCCGTGATCAACTCCTTGGTCACATTGCGCATATGATGATGTCCTACCGAGTGGGCCTAGAGATACCTCTCCGTTTACACGGAGTGACAAATCCCAGTCTCGATCCGCATAAAACAATAGATACTTTCGGAGATACCTGTAGTGCACCTTTATAGTCACCCAGTTACGTTGTGACGTTTGATACACCCAAAGCACTCCTACAGTATCCAGGAGTTACACGCTCTCATGGTCGAAGGAAGAGATACTTGACATTGGCAAAGCTCTAGCAAATGAACTACACGATCTTTTGTGCTAGGCTTAGGATTGGGTCTTGTCCATCACATCATTCTCCTAATGATGTGATCCCGTTATCAACGACATCCAATGTCCATAGCCAGGAAACCATGACTATCTGTTGATCACAACGAGCTAGTCAACTAGAGGCTCACTAGGGACATATTGTGGTCTATGTATTCACACGTGTATTACGATTTCCAGATAATACAGTTATAGCATGAATAAAAGACAATTATCATGAACAAGGAAATATAATAATAATACTTTTATTATTGCCTCTAGGGCATATTTCCAACAGGACCATGCTTTGGACGATGTTCAGATTGATAATAGACTCTTTACTTGGTCTAACAAGAGAGAGCAGCCTACTCTTGTCCGTTTGGATCGGGTGCTTGTAAATGCAGCTTGGAATCTAAGCTTTCTGCAGTCAACTATATCATGCATTCCAACAACGACATCTGATCACACGCCCTTGCTCCTTTCTTTCTCCACAAACATGCCAAGGAGTAAGTTGTTTCGTATGGAAAATCACTGGATGGAGTTAGAGGAGCCCCGCAACATCATCTCCCAGGCTTGGTCCCGTGGCACGAGAGAGATCAGTTCTGCTGCTTCCTTGATCAGCTTCAAAATGAGACACGTACGTGCTGCTCTGCGGCAGTGGTGCCGTTCTAAGCCTAGTTTACGGATCCTTGTGGACAATAATAAGCATGTGGTGGCTTATCTGAATGCTGTTGAAGAGCTGAGGCCGCTCTCTTCTATTGAAGCTGTGCTCAGGGTCTCTGCGGCTGCCAAGGCCGAGCACCTGATCCTTTGGCAAACTGCCGCTTGGCGTCGTAGGGCCAAGTTACGCTGGTGTGTGTCCGGGGACGAAAACAACCAGCTCTTTCACGCGGCGGCCAATCAGCAAGCTCGACGCAACAAGATCAGAGTGCTGGTTCATGAAGGAGTGGAATTTTTTGATACTTCGCAGAAGCTGCGTTTGGCTACAGATTATTTCAGGGAGATCTTGGGACAACCTGCAGTCTCGACGGATGCCGTTGATGTTGCCTCTTTATATACTCCGCTCGACCTATCAGAGCTCACAGTGGATTTCTCATGGGCTGAGATCGTGCAAGCTATCAACTGCTCGCCCAATAATCAGAGTCCGGGTCCTGATGGCTTTACTAACGAGTTCTACAAGACCTTCAAGCTGCTGATCAAGGATGACCTGTTAAGGTTCTTTACTGCTTTCCATAAGAACGAAGTGAACCTCTTGGGCGTCAACTCTGCTTTCATCACACTGCTGCCAAAGAAAGATACACCTCTGGAGATACGTGATTTCAGGCCGATCTCTCTCGTGCATAGCTTACCTAAGTTGGCATCGAAGGTTCTGGCTAGCCGGCTCAAAGTAAGGATCCCTCACTTGATCCACACGCTTCAGTCCGGTTTCCTGAGGGGCATATCGATCGTTGAGAATTTTGCCTTAGCTGCAGAAATGATCCAGTATGCTCATAAAAGAAAAATGCCAGTCATTGCTTTGAAGCTAGATTTTCATAAGGCCTTTGACAGTGTGAGTTGGTGCTGCCTTCACAAGATACTTGATGCCAGGGGCTTCCCACATGTGTGGCAAAACTGGATACATGACCTCTTGTCCACTGGCAGCTCTAGAGTTCTGCTAAATGGGGAGCTGGGCCCTTCCATCACGGCAAAGAAAGGTTTTCGACAAGGGGATTCTCTATCTCCCTACCTTTTCATCCTTGTCGCTGATGTGCTGCAGAGGATGTGCTGCCAGAGGTTTTGAGAATGGCTGCTTAATACACCTGCTTGGCTCAGACAGCTTCTTCCCTGTTCTACAGTACGCAGATGACACACTCATCCTTTTTCATGGCAGCACGCAGCAAGCTGAAGTCGTTAAGTCAGTCCTCACAGCTTTCTCTAGTTTTTCTGGGCTCAGTATAAACTTTCACAAAAGCACTCTAGTGCCCGTTGCTGTGGACACAAACACTACCTCTGCTATTGCACAGATTCTTGGCTGCCCGGTCTCCGCCTTTCCTTGCACGTACTTGGGTCTGCCTCTATCCTTGCACAAAATTACTCATGGTATGTTGTTGCCTGTCATTCACAAGGTTGATTGTCGGCTCTCTGGATGGCTGGCCACTTACCTATCTCTAGGTGGGCGGCTAACCCTAATTAACTCAGTGCTGGCGGGCATTCCAAGTTATTTCATGGCTTGCTTTTCCTGGCCCATGGAATCCATTGGAAAGTTGGAGGGGCTGATGCGTGCTTTCTTCTGGCAAGGAAAAAACAAAGTCAAGGGTGGCCACTGCCTGGTAGCTTGGGACACTGTCTCTCTACGTCGTATCAATGGAGGCTTAGGTGTTCGGCAGCTGCAAGCTCATAATCAAGCTTTGATGTGCAAATTCGTTTCTAAGATCATACAGAGTTCTGACATACCCTGCTAGAGATGGTTCGCCACACACTACTGTCAGCCTGTTATACCCCATGGTGCCCGAAGCAGAGATACATCTATCTGGAAAGGTTTCAAGGATCTCATCCCTTTGGTTGTTAACTCCTCAAGATGTGTCGTGGGACCTGGTACTTTGGTCTCCTTCTGGACGGATCAATGGCTGGACGCCGGTCGTCTCTGTCTGCTGTACCCCACCTTATTTTCCTTTGCACCACAACCAGCGTGCTCAGTGCTTTCACAGTATGTCAATGGATCATGGACTATACAACTACATCCTAATCTCTCCCAAACGACAACGATTGAGCTTGCAGACTTGCATGACCTGTTGTCTGATATTGCCCCTAATCCAGGTAATGAAGACAAACGCATCCTTGTCTCTGGCACTGGGCAGCTCAGCACGAGACATTACTACAGTCTGCTCACCTTCAAGGGAGTTTCCGCGACTTTCAGCCCATGGGTCTGGGATTCGTTGGTTCCCCTTAAGCATAGAATTTTCCTCTGGCTTGCTTTTAAAGGACGTCTCAACACCAAGGACAACATGGTTAAGAAGGGATGGCCAGCCGTTGCACCTTTTGCACACTGTGATACTTGTCCTGCGGTGGAATCCGTTGATCATCTGCTGCTGCGTTGTGTCCAGGCTTCTGTTCTTTGGTGTAAACTGGCACTAGGCTCCTTGGCTTGCTCAGCGCCTAACATATTAGCCTTCGTCCAACAGGCACAACACCAGCTAAGTTTCAAACGACAATGGAACGTGGCCTTTGCAGCATGTGCACTCACTCTATGGCATGCTAGAAATGACCGGGTTTTCAACAAGGTTTGGACTCAGGCTTACCTTCAATTCTACGCGGCAAACATGCTAAATCTGTGGAGCAACAGAGCCCGTACCCAAGCTGTCAAGGAGGATATACAAATCTGGTGCCAGAAAATTACCATCTAAGTACACGTTAGACGGGATGTAATATAACCCCCCCTCCCCCCCCCCCCCTTTTTTTTCTTTTTGGCTCTCTGTTGCTTTGCTTGCGCTTTGCACCTTCCTGCAATGGCCAAGCCATGCTTTGTACTTGTCACTTCATCAGGCCTTGCCTGTTTTGAAATATAAGGTTGGCACTTTGCCACCTTTTCTTTCAAAAAATATATATATCCGTTAGATCTTCTTTTCTATATGTTTTTTAGGGACTCTTTTTTATATATGTTTTGTCACTTGAGATCTACCCACACCTTTCTAGAAAAAATCTCTCACGCACGTACCGGGCATGCTACTACGTAGGGAACAGCTGTTATAACCGTTGATGTGATACGATACAAACACTACTGCCGTTGGTCGACCACTTGATCTGACACATACGTAGCGCTCAGAGGAGTCCAAAAGTCCACACCATACTGCCAGCGTGCTCCTCCTAAGGACACCTGGATGGTCGACAGTCAAAGTGCCAGATAACTCGCATCTGGCCCGCGGCTCTCCTCTTCCTCCCGCCAGACCCGGCGCGGCCCACGCGACGGCGACGTCCTCGGCCGCAAGCTCAACTCGCATGCACAGACGCGCCTACCTGGCTCTCCACACGCAGACGAGCTCAACACGGTGCAATTTTCTTCAACGCGCGCGCGGGCTCCTCTGCCTCTATATAGCCCCAACGCAACAGTCGACGGACACTGCATGCGCAGACCATCCGCAGCCAGTCAGCTCGCTAGGTTCCCAGTTAGGCGCGGCGAGCTAACAACGACGAGCCGGCCCACATCACCCCCGGCGCGCGCTCCCGAAACATGGAACACGCGCTGCTCGCCGCGCTCTTGGTGTGCGCGCTCGCGTCGGCCGGCAGCGCGCAGCCGGCGGAGCCGGGGCAGGGGGGCTACGACAACGATGTGGCCGACCAGGATATGCGCATCAGCACGACCATGATCGTGCTCCTGGCCGCCGTCGTCGCGGTGTTCTTCTTCATCCTCGCTTCCATCATCTACCTCCGCCACTGCACCGGCTACTCGTACCCCCGCGCCCCGCGGCCGGACGACTCCCGTGGCTCCGGCCCCGGCGCCGGCTTCTCGAGCTTCATCGCCAGGCGGCAGCAGCGGCGGGCGGCGACGCGCGGGCTCGCCGCCGAGGTGGTCGAGGCGTTCCCCACCATGCGGTACGCGGAGGCCAAGGCACTGCGCGTGGGGAAGAAGGCGGCGCCCCCGCTCGAGTGCGCGGTGTGCCTCAGCGAGTTCGAGGACGAGGACAGGCTCCGGCTGCTGCCCAAGTGCAGCCACGCCTTCCACCCGGAATGCATCGGCGTGTGGCTCGCCAGCCACGTGACCTGCCCGGTCTGCCGCCGCAACCTGGACCCTAGCAAGGACGGCGGCAGCGACGACGAGGCGAGTACCCCCCCGGCGCCGGAAGCCAACAGCACCTCCAGCGAAATAGCCGTGGTGCGGCACCACCAGGCAGAGGGCTCGCGGCCACCGGCCGTGGTCATCGACGTGGTGACAGAGGAGGAGGCCGAGCAGCGCCGGAAGGAGGCGATTGAGCTGCAGCGGATAGGGACCCAGCGGCGCGCGATGCGATCCGGGTCGCGGCCGGCCGGGACGAAGGCCGCGAAGCTTGTCCGGTCGTACTCCGCCGGCCACTCCCTCGCCGTAGTCCGGCTCGACCGCGACCTGGAGCGGTTCACGCTGCGGCTGCCGGAGCACGTGCGCAGGGAGATGATCGCCGCTGCCGGGGAGCGGAGCTCGCATCGTCGCGCACAGAGAGCCGGCAGATGGCCATCGTTCCTAAGGTACACCAGGACGTTGTCGGGAAGGTTCTTCTCGACGCCGAGGAGGACGGAAAGCTCCGGGGGAGGGGAGGCGTCCTCGTCATCGTCGACGAGGATTAGAGGGAAGCGCGTCGCCGCCGTCGATTTCGTCGAAGGTTCTGCTGTGGGCGGCGGCGTGTCCGGTGCCAAGGTCGGCTCTGTGGCGGTCGATGTGGACAAGGACAAGGCAGCTAGCCGGTAGGTTCGAACGTAGAAAAGAAACAGGACTTCTGAATCTACTAGAAGCTGTGTTCTTCCACGCATGCGGGGAACCTGTCTGTAATATTAATCCAAGAAAGAGACTGTAATCGCCGCATGCAGAATGGTCAAGATGCCCTGTTGAGGCGCCTGATTTTTTTTCTGCGTCAGCCTTATTTAATTTCCATATCTAGTCATCTTTTTTTGTTTGAAAATTCCATAAAGACTGAACTTGTGTTTTACTAACGAATTGGGACCGGATACACCCTGGTTCTAAAAAAAGGGACCGGATACACCCTCAATCCACATGGAAATTAAAGTACATACTAGGGTTTTGAACTTCTTTTGCGAGGAAAAGGGAGTTTATTCCATAATGATAGAGTTACAATCAAGTAACGGTAGTTGCTCTATATAAGGAGGGTCCTTCACCAAGCCACACAGCTATGGCCCGTTCACTAAGACTATATAAAGCCAAACGATCTGCTACTCTGTTATGTTTCCTCAAAAGTTTCTGAGAAATAAACTTCCGAACTAGCATGTGTTCCGTGATCTCTGCAACTTAGACACCATATGCCGACCTGGAAGCCTATTATCATAAAGACATGACAAGGCTTTAGAGTAATCTGATTGGACAATGATACTCCCCTTCGAGTGTTGGATTCTCAAGGCCATCCCTTGTATCAACGCATGTAGCTCCGCCTCTAGTGCATCATTGCAGTCAAAGGTGAATTTATAGGCTGCAAACAAAACACTACCGCCATGACGGCGTAAATTCATTCCAGTTGAGGCAAGACCATCATCCAGGCAATAGGGGCCATCCACCGACAATGCAACCTTGTCAATCGCCGGAGCAGGCCACGGACTGGTCAACCACGGTACTTCTGTAGGCATCATCGTCCCAACATCAACCGGCGACATTTTGCCCTTTATCATCTCTACTGTTGACCTCATCGACACATAAATTTTCTTTCAGTATCAGTAGATAACGAGAGTTTGTTGGGCCAGACTTTCTTGGTCGATAGTAGGTGACAAATCTAGGGTTTTGTATAACTAAAAGACACGACTAGCTATATTGTGGCTAGAAGCTTGAAAGTGGTACAGAATGCTCATCCCGACACCATCTCACATTTATCCTCTCTTTATCCAATTTGGAAAGGCAACCAATGCCATAACTTCTAAAAATGGAAGCCCATGGCGCCCCTTGCTCCTGGCCGAATCAGGTACATGTTCTAGGTGCTCGCGGGTCATCCATCTCATGTAGCTTGTCCTTCTCGTAGCAACAAACTATAAAGACATCCCAACCATCACAGCAAAATCCCATCCATATCCTTGTTAAGAGCAAGCAGTGCCGAATTCCTCCCTTGACCCTCGTCGATAAATAACTTGATAATTACTGCACCTTATACATGTAAGATACATATATGTGGCTCCTTGCGGTGTCACTAGAAATAAATGGAAAGAATGACCCCTTTGGTGCAAGACTTCCCAAAACAACATGTATATCATGTGAATGCAAAATTTTCAACGATTGTTGTTGCTTTTTAATCCATGTCCTAGTTTGTCTTTTGAATTACTTACATGAATGGGGAAAAAGTTGGGTGTACAATTGATCATGTTTGTGTCCAGATTAACATCCTCCGTACAAACATGTGATATTGCGAACCAACGTCTAGAAAACACATAGAAAATCTGTTTTCCGACAAGGACTTATACCCACCACAAAAAGATCCAATGAGAAATTGCAGTTGCTTCCTTCAATGATGACTTTTTGTAGTTCTAACGACTTCACTTATGACCCCCTGGAAATAATTTACCGCATGAAGATGGTTTGATGTTTCTGGATGTTGCGACTTCCTTTTATGTAAATAAATGAAAACCAAGAACATCACGGAGCCATGCAAATTTAATGTGTTAATGACTAATTTTGACATGATTAATATATATTTGTTTTGTGTTGTCGACTTGTCCTGGCTTTGTATGTTATGGATTTCAATATAGCATATGGTGGATTGATCTTAACTGTCCACTGAAAGGTGAAGTTGGTTTTGAAATGATGACGGAAGAAACTGCATGTGCTACAATACATACACTAGACCAAATGGTTGAAATTGGTGCAACACCACATAACACTTTGGTCCTTCTTCTCGTGAAAAGAACTTCATCAAGACTAAATGGTGAATAGGAATAAAGCAGTGACCTCTAGGTCTTGGCTGAGCATGTAACTGAATGGGATGTGTGTCGTACTCCTAAAGTAGTCTGGTGCTGTAGAAAAGACCATCTGCACACATCATTGATAGGCTCGGAGTTTATGCCCATGTGTACAATGACAGGCCATGGAGTGCCAAGTTCTATTGTGCTATCCATGAAAACAAGGAGAAAATACTTGGAAAAAAGAGTAAACCAATCTGGAACCCTACTCTAGACCTATGTGATGTAACTAAACTACACATGTAAGCGCTAAAACTACACATGGGCAACCGCTAAAATTACATCTGGGCAAACTACAACTATGTTGAAACTATCTCCACGCTAACATTAAAACTACTCCATGGCCTGAGTTAGGAGTACATATGGGCTATCACTAAACTGCACCTGAGTTAGGAGTAAACAAACATATATACTGCTACTAATCTGTATCCAACACATGACATTATATGTTTTTCACACATGCGATATCACTAAAACTACACTTGAACTAACATTGAAATGCATGCAACACGAAGACACGTCAATCTCATCATCCCACATACATGAATGGCCTAGCAGAAGAAATCATATCACTATAGTTAGCCAACGAACAAATAGAAAGCACATGTATATTATATGCTAATCTGATAACAAAGGAGAGGAAGCAAATACGAGCACCGCAACAAAAGTTAACGGTAGTGACTTTTGAGTATAACATTTCAGCCCCTCCCCGTAATGTTAAAAAAAATTAGGCGCAAGTTACTGAACAATAACGTGGGTGTGTAAGATACGTATTGTAGTCACTAACCTCGTTTTCTATGATGAACATCATTCGACAAAAGTGGTGGAACTTGATGGAGAATGTTGAGAGGGCCAAAACATAGTCGAGAGGCCAAGAGTAATATTTTATATTTAAGCTTGAAAATTAAGAAGATCCTAAATCATTTTCAGAGTAGGGTGGCCATGGCCCTCTTTGGCCCTAGGAAGCTCCACCACTGATGGCAAACCCACCACCCTCGCGGGTATCAACAACTTATATTTTCTAAACTCAGAGAAGCAGGGATGTCTCTAGAAATTTGGGGCCTCGGTGCGAAATGCAAATTATGGCCCTAAAGTTTCTATAATACACAATTTTTTAATAAAATAAATTCTAATTAATTCAAACATTGCATAAATTTTAGGCTTGTCAAGATAATATAACAAAAAAAAGACTAAAACTAGATTTTAAAGGAGCAACTGTCTTGGATATCTTGGTGTGTATCAACTTGATCAACTAACCTACTATATATAAACAACAACAACAAAGCCTTTAGTCCCAAACAAGTTGGAGTAGGCTAGAGGTGAAACCCATAAGATCTCGCAACCAACTCATGGCTCTGGCACATGGATAGCAAGCTTCCACGCACCCCTGTCCATAGCTAGCTCTTTGTCGATACTCCAATCCTTCAGGTCTCTCTTAACGGACTCCTCCCATGTCAAAATCGGTCGACCCCGCCCTCTCTTGACATTCTCCGCACGCTTTAGCCGTCCGCTATGCACTGGAGCTTCTGGAGGCCTGCGCTGAATATGCCCAAACCATCTCAAACGATGTTGGACAAGCTTCTCCTCAATTGGTGCTACCCCAACTCTATCTCGTATATCATCATTCCGGACTCGATCCTTCCTCGTGTGGCCACACATCCATCTCAGCATACGCATCTCCGCCACACCTAACTGTTGAACATGTCCCCTTTTAGTCGGCCAACACTCCTCGCCATACAACATTGCGGGTCGAACCGCCGTCCTGTAGAACTTGCCTTTTAGCTTTTGTGGCACTCTCTTGTCACAGAGAATGCCAGAAGCTTGGTGCCACTTCATCCATCCGGCTTTGATTCGATGGTTCACATCTTCATCAATACCCCCATCCTCCTGCAATATTGACCCCAAATACCGAAAGGTGTCCTTCCGAGGTACCACCTGACCATCAAGGCTAACCTCCTCCTCCTCACAACTAGTAGTACTAAAACCGCACATCATGTACTCGTTTTTAGTTCTACTAAGCCTAAACCCTTTCGATTCCAAGGTTTGTCTCCATAACTCTAACTTCCTATTTACCCCCATCTGACTATCGTCAACTAGCACCACATCATCCGCAAAGAGCATACGCCATGGGATATCTCCTTGTATACCCCTTGTGACCTCATCCATCACCAATGCAAAAAGATAAGTGCTCAAAGCTGACCCCTGATGCAGTCCTATCTTAATCGGGAAGTCATCGGTGTCGACATCACTTGTTCGAACACTTGTCACAACATTATTATACATGTCCTTGATGAGGGTAATGTACTTTGCTGGGACTTTGTGTTTCTCCAAGGCCCACCACATGACATTCCGCGGTATCTTATCATAGGCCTTCTCCAAGTCAATGAACACCATATGCAAGTCCTTCTTATGCTCCCTATATCTCTCCATAAGTTGTCGTACCAAGAAAATGGCTTCCATGGTCGACCTCCCAGGCATGAAACCAAACTGATTTTTGGTCACGCTTGTCATTCTTCTTAAGCGGTGCTCAATGACTCTCTCCCATAGCTTCATTGTATGGCTCATCAGCTTAATTCCACGGTAATTAGTACAACTCTGAACATCCCCCTTGTTCTTGAAGATTGGTACTAATATACTCCGTATCCATTCTTCTGGCATCTTGTTTGCCCGAAAAATGAGGTTGAAAAGCTTGGTTAGCCATACTATCGCTATGTCCCCGAGACCTTTCCACACCTCAATGGGGATACAATCAGGGCCCATCGCCTTGCCTCCTTTCATCCTTTTTAAAGCCTCCTTCACCTCAGACTCCTGGATGCGCCGCACAAAACGCATGCTGGTCTCATCAAAGGAGTCATTCAGTTCAATGGTAGAACTCTCATTCTCCCCATTGAACAGCTTGTCGAAGTACTCCCGCCATCTATGCTTAATCTCTTCGTCCTTCACCAAGAGTTGGCCTGCTCCGTCCTTGATGCATTTGACTTGGCCAATATCCCTCGTCTTCCTCTCCCGGATCTTAGCCATCTTATAGATGTCCCTTTCACCTTCCTTCGTGCCTAACCATTGGTAGAGGTCCTCATATGCCCGACCCCTTGCTTCACCAACAGCTTGCTTTGCGGCCTTCTTCGCCATCTTGTACTTCTCTATGTTGTCTGCACTCCTATCCAGGTATAGGCGTCTGAAGCAATCTTTCTTCTCTTTAAGCGCCTTCTGGACATCATCATTCCACCACCAGGTATCCTTATCTTCGCTTCTCCTTCCCCTGGACACTCCAAACTCCTCCGAGGCCACCTTACGAATGCAAGTCGCCATCTTCATCCACACATTGTCCGCATCCCCTCCTTCCTCCCAAGGGCCCTCCTTAAATACCCTCTCCTTGAACACCTGAGCTACCTCCCCCTTGAGCTTCCACCACTTCGTTCTAGCGACCTTGGCACGCTTATCCCGCTGGACACGAATCCGAAAGCGGAAGTCAGCAACCACCAGCTTATGCTGGGGTACAACACTCTCCCCAGGTATCACCTTACAGTCTAGGCACGCACGCCTATCTTCTCTTCTCGAGAGGATGAAATCAATCTGGCTAGAGTGTTGGCCACTACTAAAAGTCACCAGATGTGAATCTCTCTTTCTAAAGAGGGTGTTAGCTACAATCATGTTGTAGGCTAGAGCAAAGCTTAAGACATCTTCTCACTAACCTACTATATATCTTCACTAAAAATTTGATTGATGAACTGATGCATATGCACAGAATAGACTCACTGATATAATTATTCAACACTACAAAGTAGTATATTAAATAGGGATTTAATTCAAGTGCACCTGATGGACAGATCGGCCATCTACTGCTTCTACTTGTGCATTGGGATTTGCTGCAACTTTCTGAGCATCCGGCAGCTAGCGGAATCATGGAATCAGTTCTTCATACAAGAAGGGCTATGCATTGTGTCTCCAGGCATGAAATGAAGCATTCAAAAGAGAGACAACATCCCTGACCTACGTATGCCGCACTCCCGTCAGTTCGTCTCCGCCACACTTTCGCCAATCAATAATCCTATACCCACGTAAAGCTACAAAATATTTCTACGTAACCTTCCTAAATCCTTCTCAGCCCCCCTGATTTCAGGGGGGTGGAGCCTCATCCTCCCTCTTCCCCAATGATGATTATCCACGTTGCTAATCACGTAAAGTACGTAACTTCTGCTACGTAGGTGTAGCATTACCGTTCGCCAATTCGTCTCAGGAAAGATCGATGGATTGGCAGACTGTAGATCGGGACTTGGGAAAGGCTCGTTTCGGGAGATTTAGGAGCAGGCCCGATTTGGGGAGCAAGCGACTAGCTGTGAAAAAAGGACCCAAAACAAAAATAGACATTGGACCCAAAACTGGAGGGCCTGGAATTTGGGGGCCCTGTGCGGTTGCACAACCCGCATAGGCCCATGGAAGGCCCTGCGGAGAAGGATGGGGACAAGAATGGAAATGTGATGTGTTGACGACAACCACATGAAGCAACTCGTGTGGCCGTGATTGTGAACACGTTGTAAAACTTGGTTGACCCCACACATGAATCATAAATTAGGAGAACTAAATGGGGCGTGTAGGACATCATGTCAGTTGTTTTTCTTTATTGTTTTGCTAATATAGTTCACGTAAGCACATCAATATTTTTTTTGCGGAGAATCATAGGGTTTATTATTCCAAAATGACAGAGTTATAATCCTCAGCGACTAAGTCACTGACACAAGGAGGTGGTTGCCCCAGCCAACAAGCTATACTTGTTTGCGTTGGTTCTGTCACTTTTCTTCTAGACTAGATAAATAATCATAAAAAATGTAGCGTGTCCATACTTGTTTTGAGGAACTATATAATTGCATGTGTGTTGCAACAAGGCATAAATATCTAGTAGGTTAGCCCGTAATTTACCTGCTCATATTAATATGATTTTATAAAAGTATATTCTAACATTTATTTAAGTAATTAAGCACTTATTGAATTACATTTTATTTGATAAGGTAATAAAAAGTGGATCAATTGAGGTGGTTCTTAGGGAAAATTGACAAAAAAATGGAGAAAAAAATAAAAAACGCGAGAGGGAGGGGAAACGTATGAAAGAGAATCGGACGACAATACCTTACATAAGTTTTAATGTTTATTTTTATTAATTTTAATAAAAGATTTAAGGAAAAATGAGTGTATTTTTTATGTGAAGATGGAAAACTGTGTGTAATGAGTCCATTTCCATTACCTTCGGCCCGCTTAGCCTAGATAGTCTGTCTGGGCCACAGTGTTAGGCCCTGCAATCCCCTTCCCTCTTCTCAGAACCCACCGTAGAAACAAGCACCCTCCGCGCCGCCGGCCGCCGGCCGCCGTGTCCGTTTCAGTCTCCGAATCCCTCATCCCCCGTTGCCTCGCGTTCCCAAGCCACATGATATCCCCCAACCTCCCCCTCCGGCTCCGCCACCTCCGCTGCCTTCTCGCCGCGGCGCCCTTGTCCTCCCCCGCCGCCGCATACTACTCGCGCGCATCCTCCCCACCTTCAAACCGCGCTCAGGCCCTGCCCCCGCCCCCGCCACCGCGGCGCCATCTCCCGGACCTCCCGGCGCGACGGTTCTCCTCCGGGCACGTCCTCCTCCCCACCAACCTCCAGGAGGAGCACGTCGCGTCTCTGTCCGACAGGATCTACCACGCGGTGACAGAGACAGAGGAGGGCTCCAACGAGGGCACGGAGGCCGCCCTCGACGCGCTGGGCGCCGAGCTGACCACCCCGCTCGTGGCCGACGTGATGCACCGCCTGCGCTACGAGGAGAAGCTGGCCTTCCGCTTCTTCGCCTGGGCGTCCCAGCAGGACAACTACGAGCACGAGCACCGCACGTACAACGACATGATCGACATCCTCTCCGGGACGCGGTACAAGTCCCGCCAGTTCGGCGTCCTCTGCGACGTGCTCGACCACATGAAGCGCCACGGCACGAGGTCGGTGCCGGTCGAGGACCTGCTGGGCATCCTGCGCGCCTACACCGAGAAGCACCTCACCAACCTTAGGAAGCTGGCGAAGAAGCGGCGGGTGCGGATGCGCACGCCGCCGGAGACCGACGCGCTCAACATCCTCCTGGACGCGTTTTGCAAGTGCGGGATGGTCAGGGAGGCGGAGACGGTGTTTGGTCGCGTGAAGAAGAAGCTGCAAGGAAATGCCGAGACCTACAGCATCCTCTTCTTTGGGTGGTGCCGCGCCAGGGACCCCAAGAAGGCCATGAAGGTGCTCGAGGAAATGGTTGAGATGAAGCACACCCCAGAGAACTTCACGTACATTGCTGCTATTGACTCGTTCTGCAGCGCTGGTTTGATCTCGGAGGCAAGAGAGTTGTTTGAGTTCATGAGGACCGAGGGATCGAAGATATCCTCTCCCACTGCTAAGGTATATGCTATTATGATTGTTGCGCTAGCCAAAGCTGATCGGATGGATGAGTGCTTTGAGCTGATTTCAGATATGATTAAACGAGGCTGCATGCCTGATGTATCAACCTTTAAAGATTTGATTGAAGGCATGTGCTTGGTGGATAGACTCGATGCTGCCTACTGCATTTTGGAGGAGATGGGGAAGGCTGGGTTTCCTCCTGACATTGTCACTTACAATTGCTTTCTTGAGGTACTTTGTCGTCTTCAGAAGGCTGATGATGCGCTCAAACTCGCCGAGAGGATGATAGAAGCACACTGTGAGCCCAGTGTTCATACTTACAATATGCTGATGGTGATGTTTTTTGAGATGAGAGAGCCACACAGGGCACTCAATATTTGGACTGAAATGGACAAGAGAGGATGTCGACGTGCTGTTGATACCTACGAAATAATGATTGATGGGCTGTTTGATTGTGGAAGAACGGAAGATGCAACCACTCTTCTAGATGAAGTAATAAACCATGATATGAAACTGTCGTACAAGAAGTTCGATTCTATCATGCTGCAATTGTCAGCTGTTGGCAACCTTGGCGCAATACATCGGCTTTCAGAGCATATGAGAAAATTTTACAATGTTGCAATGTCAAGACGTTTTTCGATCACACAGAAGAAGAAGAGCATTGGTATTAGAAGGAGATGAGTTCTGCAAGATTTATTGTTAGCACGAATAGTCAAGAGCGTACATGAGGTAACCACTTCCCTGGTTTTACTGGCAAGTGCCAACTATTAGTAGCCGTATTAGACGTGCTGCATTCTGTACAGTTTTGGTCATCAGTACTTATTTTGCCTACTTTTCCCTGAGCAAGGAGGGCCTAAGTTACATATGGATGCTAATCACATGGACATCGTTTTACCAAAGGGCAGCTAACAGCGACACAATGTACTCTAATGTGTAGTTGTATTGCAATATTTCAAACTTAAACTTTAGAATCAAAATGGTTGCTACAATACTGTGGTAGGCAATCACGTTTTTGGTGGCTAACACTTGCGTTTTGTATATTGTTTCAATGGAATTTCCCTCATATATCTTACTCCCTCCGGTCCGTATTACTTGTGTGTTAGATATATCCGTATCTAGACAAATCTAAGCAAGTAATATGGATCGGAGGGAGTAGCACTTGTCGGCTGCCCACCCCTTCTCTAAAAATCAGTTTGCTGCCTGAGATAAATTCAATTTAACCTATGCAACAGTACAGTAGATGGATCAATATAAACGATAAACCAGTGTGTTTCAATCGACTTTAGTTTTATCCTTATATCATACCTGCATTTGCTGGTATAGCTTGGTTTGCAGTCCTACCTTACCCCACTCCAAAAACCAGTTCACTGCCTGAAAGAAATGCAGAGAAACCTACGTGGCAATAAAGATATACTAAGACTTTCCGCTATTTTAATTTAAACAAGCTATGATGTAAATACTCTGGAACCTGGACCAATTTATTATTTTACCTACTGAAATATGAAAATCCCTTACTTGATTGCTTCTGTTTTAAACACTTTCTGTTGTAAAGCTCTGAGTTTTCCTTTTACTTGACCAAGATGAATTGGCTTAATGCAAACTTAGTGTAAAACCTATTGTTTGTGTTATGAAAGTAGCCAGCTAAACCAGTCTACTGCCTAAACCAATTTGCCCTTTGTTGGTTTTCCCGTTCCACACATATTTTTGGTCTCTTCAGGCAAATAAGTGATGTCCTTTTCTTCTATTACAGAAATCACAAGGATATACTGTATTGATTAACGATAATATGCTAACTCTCACCGAAAGTTAAAGAAATACCAATTATTGAAAACTTGCATACTTGAGGGCAGAGAAAATGCAGGACAAGATGGCTAGTTGTAGCAGGTTTGAGCAGATATAACTAACTGTAGCCAATCATCGCCATCCTGACTGTAAGCAGTAGGGAGATGAGAACTTGAATCGTAGCAGTGTTGATCTAGTTCAAAAAAGTAGTAAAGGCAGTAACTAGTTTCAGTAATGGTGTCTGGTTTTTTTTGTTCCAAAACGCAATTATTGGTGGTATATGTGCTTCTGTGAGATATTTATGTTCATTCTGGTGATGACACGACAAGTTCATCGATTAGACTAACCAAGGACGTAACTTGCAGTTCTTTGGCCTTTACTTTCTGATTGGATTTAAGCCAAGTTATCTATAAAACATACATATTTTCTTTTTTACAGGGTGGTTGATACAAGTGTGCACATTTTGTCGGAGCAATATGCAGTGGAAGCAGCGTATGAACCGAAGTACTTTGCCAAGGAAACAGGCAATGTGAGTATGTTTTCATTTGCTTTATACATCATATGCACACCCCATGAAGCTTTTTCCTTAGTTCTATTGTGGAACCTTTTTCATCTTCTTTTTTTGCCGCTCTCTCAAATGAACCACAAAGGCCCAAGACTGAATTTCCTGTCATTAAGCATGCAATTCGACACAACTTTTCTTGTCTCCACGTGACAACCAAAATCAATTTCAGATACTCTGGAGTCTCGAGAGCTCAGCTTGTCTGGGAACATGTTACTAGCAGACTTATTTCAAGCAGAATCTTACTCATCCAGTTATTAGAACAGAAATGAGGGGGGTTCCGGTTTAAAAAAGAAGAGGTGAATGCCAGATGCACTTATTTTCCACAGAACATCTGCATTCCTTCCTGCGTTATTGGTACGCTACAAAAAACAAGAAACACCAATGAGCAGATATGCTTGTATACACTATGGCGATACTGAACAAATGTGATTGCTTGGCTGCTATTCAAAGCTGTCCACCTCTGAAAAAACTGTCCTGCTAACCGTAGCTAGTTTGCTGATCAGATGATATTAAACTAGGAACACCGGGTAATGGATTAACTATCACATGCTAGAGTAAACAAATTGACTGACAACGAAAATGCGTCACACATAGCACTTCAGTGTAGCTGAAATCGTTACTAACTGGGATATGCCCTTTTTTCTGAAGTCTTATATTACCAAGCTTTGATGGCTGGAGCCAGCTGAAGGATAGATCAGGTTTTGATCTTGCTGTTTGTCAGTGTGCTGCACTTTTTTGCTATACCGATCAATATATTACTGTAGATTGACTAGCTCTAACTCTGTACTGGAGCGGGTTATACCATCTCTTCAGCTGCATTGCTTTTGGAAAAGAGCGGCAGCGTTGCTGAATACCCCCCAGTTGATCCATGTTTACATTGAGCTCATATCTTCTACTCCCTCCGTCCCAAAATAAGTGTCTCAAGTTTGTACTACCTTTAGTACAAAGTTGTACTAAGCTCGAGACATTTAGTTTGGGACAGGGAGTATGAACAAGGACTTGGTCAAGCTTTTACTAACGGCTATGTGATGTTTGACTGTTACAGGTGGCAGCCAGTGTTGTTAAGAACAGAGTGGGCAAAATTTCGTGGCCGGGCTTGGCTTCCTAGCCCCATACCAACTGTGCTGTGTGACCTGTGAGCAACTACTAGTCAGCTAGGCGCAGGACAGCATAGGCGCATAGCATGGAATAGCTGCATGTTGAGAACCTGGAATATAATGACGCAGAAGAAATTTTGGGACTGAGAGCCTGGGATACCATCGTGCTGCAGTGCAAGCAAATTATCTGAACTCGTGGTGCCATGCCATGCCATGGCCCGTCCTCCAACGAGGTGGGTATGCTAAGTTTTCATGAGTTCCGAGGTAGAAAGACGGCTGGTTCTGACGGAAAAGAAACCTTTGTCAAGTGATTTCGGTTTCCATCTCATCATTTTTTATTTTTTATCTTGAGATCAAGTTTTCATCTCATCAGAGCCGACCCTTGGGCAGGGCGAGAAGGGTGTGGCTCACGCCCAAATTGAGGCCAGTTATTTCAACATAGGCCCATTCTGTTCCTTACATACAACTAACAGAAAAACAAAACATCCAAGAAACCCTGGTCTATTATTGTGGAGACATGGAACCACAAGATGAGATGGGTACCGTGATTTCCTGAAATTGGATGAACGGTACCAGCTGTTACTTAGGAATTCACCCTTTTTAGGGACCTTTTCTCTGTCCTTGTTGGACCCAAGCACAATACTTGTAATTGTAGCATTTTTAAGAAACCCCTTTCAGTTAAAATTAGCATAAAGCTACTTGAGCCGGTCAGAACATAGATTGGATCTGATGAACGTGTTTATATTCAGCAAAATATTTCATATACAAGTTTTTTTAATCGTTTTTAATGGTTTACAACCACATCTTCACATCTTGTTGTATAGACTTCTTTTTTCTGGATTAATTTTTATCTTCTAACGACCTAAAGCATCATAGCTCGATTTCAAATATGAAGTTGCTTACCACACATACCGTGTGGTTTGTCGTATAAACTTTTGATGTATATACTTATGCAAGTGAAACAATATATGTTATATTAGTCATTTACTGTTTTTAGTTCTGCACCGGCCATGGAAAGATGTTACCACATTTTTAGTATACATGTTATTTAAAGTGAGGATGTCAATAGTTGAATTTTCATCAAATGGGTTAAAAAGAAAATCTTCTACAATTTATAAATAAATATTGCCTCCTAAGCAGTATAAAATATTGCCTCCTGAGCAGCTCTATATTTTCAAAAAAAAAGGGCAACCTGGTGCATGTAGCTCCCGCTTGCGCAGGGTCCAGGGAATGGTCCGACCACTTTGGGTCTATAGTACGCAGCCTTTCCCTACATTTCTGTAAGAGGCTGTTTTCAGGACTTGAACCCATGACCTCATGGTCACAAGGCAGCAGCTTTACCACTGCGCCAAGGCTCCCCTTCAAACAATAAAAAAAATTATAAGCAGAAAAAAAAGTGTGCAAATGTCAGAATGCACTATTGGTGAGTGAAGAAAATTAGTTCTATTTGCAATTTGCGTAGAGAAACAAAACAGGGTGATCTATAATTGTGAATAGGGCTACTAGTGGTTACTATTTTAGATCAGCATATTGTCTTTTTTGTGTCATTCTAACATGTACCGGCTAGAACCACCTTTTTTGTTTTTTTATGTATTTTTTGAATATTCAAAATAAAGATATTCATGGTGCTTGAGAGTAAAAACAATCATCACTCATTTCGTTACACATGCAACACATTTATCTTCGCCCACCATCATTTTAACATATGCGGTCACATGTTTGCCATGTTAGACATAAGATATAGTGATACATAACTATTGTCTCGACATTGAAGAAAGGAGAAGAGTGTGTCTTCTAGGTCCGGACCACCACACTATACTACATCCGATTCAAAAAGTTGTACTAAGGAAGCATCAATTAATTTGGATTGGAGGGAGTATCATATTTGTAATTCTACCGAGATGACAAAATTGATCTCGACCGGAAGCTTAAACGCCAACACTTGGGGTCCAAAAGACACATGGTGACTAGTCACAACACAAGAGACCTCTTTTTTTTAGACAATCAGCAAAGCTTTATAAAGCCATCACAATGTTCAAAGGGACGAAAGAAAGATCACTGGGGTGGCCTAACCAAACGCGACGGCCAACCCCTAGTTGTAAAGCACGCTTCACTAAATTATGAGCCTCGAAATTCAAACTCCTAAACTCATGAACAAAATTACATAAAGTAAAACTACTACAGTAATCTATGATTTCATGTATAATGGCACCTTAGGCTGCCCCACTCTTCTGCTTAATGTCATCGATCACCACCTTGGAATACGAAGCAACATGTGTAGATTGTAAGGTCTTCCGATAATGCCATCACCTCCTTGACAGCCAACGCTCCCAACGTGGTGGAGTGTGTGATGGACCTGAATACAATGGTTCATGCACCCAAGAACAAGCCTTCCCTACCTTTGGAAATAGCTGCAACTAAACCAACCCCCAAATTCCCGGCGACAGCAGCGTCTACATTTACCTTGGCGGTGTTTTCTGGTGGTTTGAGCCAATGAGAAGGCCTTGGGGCTCTCGTCTATCCCGTCGATGTCGTCGGCTTTGTTCAGTACCTGAAGATCACTTATGTATGATTGTATGAACAAGTGTGCGGACAATGGGCTCTGAAAGATATCCTCATACATGACCTTCCTCTTCGCACCCCAAATCGCCCAGAGGGTGATAGCCATACGCACAAAAAGATCAGGCCACAGTACCTCATTCATGATGAACAACCAGTCCCGCGGGGTCTCATTGCCCTGTTGGCACATTTGTTCGACTAAAGACTCATCTGAGAGCGCCCATATACATCGGGCCATCGAGCAATTGATCATCATATGTTTCCATGAGTCCCTTGCACCGCATAACATTGCGGGAAATGGAGGACAGTGCGGGAGGAGGGCGATCGATTTAGTGGACTAGTTCAAATTGAAGGGCTTTGGGGTATTATGAGGAACAATAGATGAGGAAAATAAAAATATAATCATATGTGAAGTATGTTTAGCTACTTTTGGATACTTCTATTGTAGTCTAGTATTTCTTTCTTTTCTCAACCATAGCTACAGTTTTCTAGAGTTTTCTAGCTATTAGTAGAGTGGTGAATCTTAAATAATGTTTTTTGGAGTGTTCTAGCCATAAGTAGAAGTATGTGAAGGCTTCTCAAAGCCCTATAAATAAAGGTCCTCACCTATAGTCTGTACCCAGATTATGCACCCCACTACCTACAATAGAACTTGGTGTTCTTATCTAAGATCTTGATTAGATCTAGCATTCTAGGAGTTTTGGATTGAACTCCTGCTGCCATATCAACACTATCTTCGTTCTAGAGCGATACCTAGCGCAACACATTGAAGTTGTTCCTTCAACACTTGTGTTGTACACATTGTAGCAGCAAGGTGGAGTTGCTCCTCCACAACTTTGTGCATCTTTTGGTGGTATCAGAGCCAGGTTGATCCATACTAGTTCTGGACGTTCTCTTTGAGAGCAAACTGCAGTAAGCAATGGAGCAACCGGAGAAGAGGATGGATCTTGCATAGCAATAAATCAAAGAGATGGGTGATGATCTTAATCGAAGATTTGACCAACTGGTTGAGATGATAAGAAAGGATGTTCCCCCTGCTACCAATGAAGGAGATGTTGGAAATATGCCCTAGAGGTTTATTGTCCATGCTATAATTGTATTGACTGGAAACTCAAATACATGTGTGGATACATAGACAACAACATGTCCCTAGTGAGCCTCTACCAGACTAGCTCGTTGATCAAAGATGGCTATGGTTTCCTAGTCATAGACATGAGTTGTCATTTGATAACGGGACATGCTATAATTGTATTGACCGAAAACTCAAATACATGTGTGGATACATAGACAACAACATGTCCCTAGTGAGCCTCTACCGGACTAACTCGTTGATCAAAGATGGCTATGGTTTCCTAGTCATAGACATGAGTTTTCATTTGATAACGAGATCACATCATTAGGAGAATGATGTGATGGACAAGACCCAAACTATAAGCGTAGCATATGATCATATCAAGTTTATTGCTATCGTTTTCTGCATGTCAAGTATCTGTTCCTATGACCATGAGATCATGTAACTCACTGACACTGGAGGAGTACCTTGTGTGTATCAAACGTCGCAACGTAACTGGGTGACTATAAAGATGCTCTACAGATATCTTCGAGGGTGTCTGTTGAGTTGGCATGGATCAAGACTGGGATTTGTCACTCCGTATGACAAAGAGGTATCTCAAGGCCCACTCGGTAATACGGCATCACAATGAGCTTGCAAGCAACGTGACTAAAGTGTTAGCCACGGGATCTTGTATTATGGAACGAGTAAAGAGACTTGCCAGTAACGAGATTGAACTTGTATGGAGATACCGACGACCGAATCTCGGGCAAGTAACATATCGCTGGACAAAGGGAATTGCATGCGGGATTGACTGAATCCTTGACATCGTGGTTCAACCGATAAAGATCTTCGTTGAATATATATGAACCAATATGGGCATCCAGGTCCCGCTATTGGTTATTGACCAGAGAGGAGTCTTGGTCATGTCTGCATATTCCCGAACCCGTAGGGTCGCACGCTTAACATTCAATAGTGCTAGGGCAGTATTGAGATATTAATAGTGGAAAGTCCGAAGGTTGTTCGGAGTCCCGGATGGGATCCGGGACATCATGAGGAGCTCCAAAATAGTCCGGAGGTAAAGATTCATATATGAAAAGTTGTTATCGGGGTTCCGAAAAAGGTTTGAGTTTTTTCAGTATTGTACCAGGAAGGTTCTAAAAGGCTCTAGAGTGGGGCCCACCTGCATGGGGGACCCACATGAACCTGGGTAGTGGGGAAATTCCCCACGACCCTGGTCTAGGCGCACCAAGATCCTTCCTTAAAAGGAATAGTATCGTATCCCAAAGGATAATATCAGGATCACTAAAAAGAGGGGATAGCGATCGGTGGGGAAGGAAAGGAGGGATTTCCTTCCTCCCCCTTTAGCCAACGACCCTAGGGCCTTGGAGGGAAAGCCACCATACCCCTCCACGCCTATATAAAGGTGGGGAGGCGTTGGGGGCAGCCACCCCTTGGACCCTTGCCCGTTACCTCTCCCAACTCCTCCCACGTTTCATCGGTACGCGCTTGGCGAAGCCCTGCCGGAATTCTGTTGCCACCACCACCACCATACCGTCGTGTTGGTCCCGATCTCATCTACCCCCTCTCTCTCGCTTGCTGGATCAGGAAGGAGAGGATGCCACCAAGCCGCACGTGTGCTAAACTCGGAGGTGTCGTCCGTTTGGCACTTGACCAGGAGTTCGTGGACGGATTGTGGTTGGATCGCGAAGACATTCGACTACATCAACCGTGTTTCTTAATGCTTCTGCTTTGGGATCTACAAGGGTATATAGATCCAATCTCTCATCTCGTAGATGTGCATCTCCTAGATTGATCTTGGTGAGCGTAGGAATTTTTTTATTTCCCATGCAATGTTCCACAACAGTGGCATCATGAGTTAGGTCTATGCGTAGATGACATCACAAGTAGAACCCAAAGGAGTTTGTGGGCGTTGATATTCAGATTGCTTGCTTCCTTAGTCTTATTTTGATTCAGTGGTATTGTGAGATGAAGCGGCCCAGACCAACTTTACATGTCCACGTACATGAGATCGGTTCCATCGATTGACATGCAACTTGTTGCATAAAGATGGTTGGCGGGTGTCTGTTTCTCCCACCTTAGTCGAATCGGATTCGACAAAGGCGGTCCTTGTAGAAGCTTAAATAGCAACTTTAATATCACCGTTGTGGCTTTTGTAGGTAAGAGAGATTCTTACTAGTTACCCATAACAGCCACGTAAAACATGCAACAACAAAGTATAGGACGTCTAACTTGTTTTTGCAGGGTATGTTGTGATATGATATGTCCAAAGACATGATGAGATATATTTGATGTATGAGATGATCATGTTTTGTATAGATTATCACGACCTGCATCTCGATGAATACGACAACCTACAGGAGCCATAGGGTTGTCTTTAATTATTGTCTGACCTGTGTGTCAATCATTAAACGCTATGTAATGCTTTACTTTATCGCTAAGCATCAACAATAGTTGTAAAGCATGGTTGGCATGACAACCCTATTGGTGACGTGATGATGGAGATCATTATGATGGAGATCATGGTGTCATGTCGGTGCTTTCAAGATGGAGATCAAAAGCACAAGATGATGGCCATATCATGTCACTTATGATTTGCATGTGATGTTAATCCTTTTATGCATATTATTTTGCTTAGGACGACGGTAGAATTATAAGGTGACCCCTCACTAAAATTTCAAGATAAAATTGTGTTCTCCCCAAGTGTGCACCATTGCAAAAGTTTGTCGTTTCGAAGCACTACGTGATGATCGGGTGTGATAGACTCTACGTTCGCATACAACGGGTGCAAGCCAGTTTTGAACATGCGGAATACTTGGTTTAAACTTGATGAGCCTAACATGTACAGACATGGCCTCGGAACACAAGAGACCGAAAGGTCGAACATGAGTCATATAGTAGATATGATCAACATGGATATGTTCACACTACAAAAAAATACACTTCCGTGATGATACATGTTTGTCACAGTAGGTCACATTTTCTGTCATGCATGTACATCCATGACAATTTTATGACAGAATCAAGATAGTCATACCTGTGCTGTCGTAGAAGTGTCCCATGACATTACCAAAATTATCATCACGGAAGTGTCCACTTCCATGATGATAAATCACGCGTCATAGAATTCATTTCGTCAAGGGTAACCAACACATGGAATCCATCGTAACAGGTCGCCATTAAGCTATCGGGCTCGGGTTTGGATCTGATAACCCGTTAACAGCCCGGACCAATGGGGATTTTCCACGTGTAAAATTCTCAATGGCCAGAGGAACCACGTGTCGGCTCATGTTGGGATAGATGTCATCCACTCATTGGACTGAAGGCGCCTATGATACGTCGACACATGACACGACCAACAGAGGCCCATTCTGGTGAAAAGGCCGGACCGTTTGACTTGGTCAAAAGGTAGCGGGCCGGCCCACGGAAAGCCTGTTGATGGCATATGTTCGCATATAGCCCATTTACAACCCGCTAAGTCATGACCCGTTACGGTCTATCCGAATTAGGCCCAGTAGCGTCATCTGGGCCGTCCAATATGACTCCACCCGTTGTAACTTCCGGCCCATGTATGGCCCATGACGTCTTTCAGCCCACATGAGGTCCTTTGTAACTCTTGGACCATTAACGACCCGTGGTGAAACTGACCCGTAATGAATAGTGTATCATTGTATACCCATTAACGACCCATTATTCCATTGGGCCATTTCCAGCCTGTGTTATCTTTCATCCTTCTCAGGGCCCATTTATTCTTGGGCTCATTTCTAGCATTCGGTTACTTACGGCCCATTACTGGCCTTTTCTGCTTGTGGGCCAAATTCTGCCCGTGGTTACAGGCGGCCCGTTTGTGGCCCGTTAATCCGTTGGGCTGTTTTCATAGCGTCATCAAATATGACCGATTAACGACGACCCGTTATGGTCGGCCCATGAACGGACGATTTCAACTCTAGCCCGTTTACAACCCATAATGCGGTCCGTTATTGGCCCATGTTTGGCCAATCGATCATACGGCCCGTAGAAGGCCCATTGATGCTACGCCCCGTAGAAGGCCCATTGTTTCTATGACCCATAGGAGGCCCATGGTCACTACAGTAAATATGCAGCCCATTGTTATCGTGGCCTAGTTTAAAAAAATAGGTTATTGCGGCCACTAGCAAACCGCAGAAAAAGAACTGCACTGACTACAAGCAAACAAATAAACAAGACAACAAGGAAATAAATAAGCAAGAAACTAACGCTAGGCTATCAAGGCTATTACACATATTACATCCACTGGGTATCAAGGTTCGCTACCAGTGCAAATATAGGGAACAAAGCAGCATATCACATACACTGGTTGTCAAAGTTGGCGACCAGTGCAAATAAAGTCCGCAACAAAACAAGTCTAGAGCTGAAACCACTTCAGAATAGCTCAAGAAAATATATCCTGTGTACCCATAATGCTGACAAGACGCTTAGCAAGCTTATTAACTTTCTCTTGTTTGGCGTTTAAATCCTCCAGCACTTGTTGTTGCACCAGAAAGTATGCATCTGAATTCTGTAGGGACTTCCTCAGTCCTTCGGCTTCCTATAGCAGAACATCCGATCGATGTATTTCAACTTGAAGTTGAGACTCAAGAAGTCGAACTGATCCAGGCAGCGAGTTCGAAGAGCTGGTGCCAGCAGTAGTGGCCAATAACTCGAACACTACATCAAGACAGGACTTTGGGGTTGTCTCGGTGTCTTCAATATAGGTTTTATCAGCTTTCTTGGAGACCAACAAGGATGTCTCACTATCTTGAACCTTATCTGCATTACTTCCTTTACCATTGCATAACGGGGTACTCTTCTCCAATATTTATCACATTCTAAAAGAGAAACAAACAGACACATCACAGGTTTACCATGTTGTATATGAAACTCATTTTGGTAAACCAGTTCAGTAGTAAGGTGGATAGGATAACAACATGAAACAAACATATATCTATGTAGTATGGTCACTGTATGGTCTGTATCATTATAGTTTATGTTGCCAAATCAAGACAGAGACAGTTCAAATCATATCTATTTAAGACAAAGCAGCATAGACAGAATATAAGTGTGGGAAACTACACATCAATAACAACACTTGTAATGTGCATGGTATGAGAACATAACTGTTTATTCAGTTGAAACTGAAATCAACATAGAGCAAGTTACAACAGCAAACACGTTAAAGAAATAGGTTTAAAACGTACATGTTTCGCCATTGGAGTTTCAGCTACATCCTTCAAATTTGAAATTAGTTGGTATGAGTAAATACAATGATGCAAGAGCAAAGGAGTATGAGCCATAGCTACGGAACCTGACCTGAGAACAATTCTTCTTCTGCTTTAAGCGTTGACTTGGGGTTCAGAGTGGTGGTCCTCGTGCTTTGGGCACTGCAGTTGCCTTACTAACTGCTCGTGTTTGGGTGCTTTGTGGTGGAGAATATGCTGTGTCAACTGGAATTGGGTTACTATCTGCCGGGGTTAGGGTTAGAAGGGGTGTAGCCGGTTCTCTGTCCAACTGGGTAGGGGTACAATCTGCGTGAATCTGGGTTATGTGTGGTGGGATGGTTCTTGGGCAAGTACAACCGTGGTTCTATCTGCATCGACAGGTAGCACGATTGAGGGAGTCCTGGATAAGGGGGTATCCGGACAGCCGGACTATGTACTTTGGCCGGACTGTTGGACTATGAAGATACAAGATTGAAGACTTCATCCCATGTCCGGATGGGACTCTCCTTGGCATGGAAGGCAAGCTTGGCGATCTGGATTATAGATCTCATTCTCTGTAACCGACTCTATGTAACCCTAGCCCCCTTCGGTGTCTATATAAACCGGAGGGTTTAGTCCGTAGGACAGAACAACAATCATACCATAGGCTAGCTTCTAGGGTTTAGCCTCTCTGATCTCGTGGTAGATCAACTCTTGTAATACTCATATCATCAAGATCAATCAAGCAGGAAGTAGGGTATTACCTCCATCGAGAGGGCCCGAACCTGCATAAACATCGTGTCCCCAGTCTCCTGTTACCATTAGCCTTAGACGTACAATTCGGGACCCCCTACCCGAGATCCGCAGGTTTTGACACCGACATTGGTGCTTTCATTGAGAGTTCCTCTGTGTCGTTGCTGTAAGGCTTGATGGCTTCTCCAACCTTCAAAGACGCCGTTCTGGGTGAGACTTTTCTCCTCGGACAGATCTTCGTGTTTGGCGGCTTCGCACTGCGGGCCAACTCGCTTGGCCATCTGGAGCAGGTTGATAGCTACGCCCCGGGCCATCAGGTCAGGTTTGGAAACCTAAACTACACTACCGACATCCGCGGAGACTTGATCTTCGACAGATTCGGGCCCATGTCAGGAGCGCCGAACGATCACGACGTGCATGACCTAGATCTGCCGTCGGATAGTGTTCGGAACATCGCGCCTGCTACGGCTCCGAACTTCGTTCCAGAGCAGGTCGTGCCTTCCAAGGACGGGTGGATGGACCCTGCCCCGGAGGCCGCACACTCATCGGTGTTGGAGCCGAACACAAACTCCTCTCCTAAAGGAATCTGTATCTCCGGACCCCCGGACTTGTCTCCGGCCGTGTGTTCCAGACCGCGCGCATCCGTGCCCATGGAATCTAATTGGGCCCCGGTTATGGAGTTCACCATCGCGGATATCTTTCAGCACTCACCCTTTGGAGACGTGCTAGACTTATTAAGGTCTCTCTTTTTGTCAGGAGATTCCTGGCCGAACTATGTTTGGCTCGAGTAGGAAGCTAGCGACGAAGAAATTCTTTGCCGACCCACCACTCACTTAATAGCCACGGTCGATGATTTGACCGACATGCTTAACTTCGACTCCGAAGACATCGACGGTATAGACGACGATGCGGGAGAGGAACAAGAACCACCGCCCACAGGGCGCTGGACAACCACCTCTTCATACGATATATATATATGGTGGATACTCCCAAAGAAAACAATGGCGATGAGGCAATAGGAGATAACCCCTCGGGGAAGAAATCAAAGCATGGGCGTCATCGGCGCCGCTCCAAGCCCCGCCACAGCAATACCGGCACTGAAGAAGAAAATAATCCAGATGGCGCCGAAGAGGGACACAATCCTGATCAGCCTACCTTCGAGCAGGCCGAACAAGAACACAGGAAGGTCAGCCTAGATGAACAGGCGACAGACGGATACTAGGAGGACGATAACTATATGCCTCCTTCCGAAGACGAGGTGAGCCTCGGTGACGACAAATTCGCGTACCGGAGGATCCATAGAGCAGGAGCGCTTCAAGCGCCGACTTATAGCCACTGCAAGAAGCCTGGAAAAGAAGCGGCAGCAGCTTCAAGCTGATCAGGACTTCTCGCAGACGGACGGACTAAGGCCCGGGCAGCCGAGGAATATGGTGTAACACCCCGAGAATCATGCTACAGTAATCCCCTTCTAATGATGCCTTGTCATCATTGTTACTGTTGCTAATCTTCACTTGATCCAAATCACCGATTCAAATTCAAATCCAATCTAAAGTCAAAAACTCTTATTTGTCAGACAGGAGATCTAAAATGTTCATCTTGTGGCAAATAGTCATTTGTTAATATTGGTGATGAACCAACATTTTTGCAAGATGTTTAAATGGCCTCAAGCAATTAAAGCAGTGGTTAAAACAATAGTTTAAATGGCTTTTTTACTTTATAAAAAGTTCAAACTATTTCAAAGGCCTCACCCCCTTTTTTGTGGCAGTGCTAACTATTGTAATGTAATTATGTGGCCAAGTCCCACATTTTACAAAATCCTTTTGGCAGCCCAAATATTTCCCTGCTTTTTCTGTTAAAAGAAAAGAGCAAAAGAAAAAGTTAAAAGAAATGGAAAGAAGAAGGGGTGGGAGAGCCCCTGGCCTCCCCTTGGGCTTCGGCCCATCCCAGCAGGCCGGCGCACCTCACCCAGCCTGGTCGGCCCAGCTCCCCGAAGCGCGCCTCCCTCCTGTTCCTCCGACCGGGCGAGGCAGAGCGCGCCCGTCGTCGCCGAACCACCACGCCGTCGACGCCTCCACGAGAGGATAAGGCCTTCGCGCCCCCCTCGACGCCTCGGCCTCCTCCCCAGCTACCCCCACTCACCTCTGCCTCTCCCACTCCCCTTCAGATCCCCCTCGAGCACTACCCTCTCTCTAACCCGAGCGTGCCCGCCACCGTCGCCGCGTCGATCCCGCGGCCACCGTCTTCGCCCCGCGTCGCCAACATGCCGTAGGCGTCCGCCGCCGTCCTCCACGTTGAACGGTGCCCACCGTTGGAGCCGGCAGGCTCCACAGCGCCGGATCCCCCGTCTTCCTCCTCGGGACGCCCGAGCTCGCCGCTATCGATTCGCTCCGCCGAGCCTCCCCCGAGCCCACGTTTGCACACCTACAGGCGCCCAGTGAGCTCCGCGTCCCTCCCCCTCTCTCCCCGTGCTCTTCCCTGCACCGTAGCTAGCTGTCGCCGCCTCTGTGCCCTACTCGCCGCCGACGAGATTGTGGCCGTCTTTGTGGTTGACGTCGCCGCCGCCTGAGGCCACCGTTGAACTCCTGGAGCTCCCAGGAGCCCAACGAGCCTGAGCACGTGCCTCCCCATGCTTCCTAGCTAGCTTCCTTCGAGGTCCCGTACGCGCGGCCACCATAGCTCGTCGTCGGCGTAGTTCCGGTCGCCCTCGCGTCCAACCAACCACACCACGCGACGCGGCTTCGTCTCCGCGTTCGAACGCGACCGGCCGCTTTCGTTTTGGTGGCCTGTAGGCGAATTCTGCGCGTCGCCGCCGTCTCCTGTGGTCGCCGGCGTTGCTCCGACCGCCGTGCTAACCTGGCGCCGACGTGGCCCTAACGGGGCCACACCAGTGAGGCTGCCAGGGGGCCCAGGCATCCCAGTTGACCATGTTGACTCGTCAACATAGTTACTTTACATGACATGTGGGCCCCTTCTGTTACTTAGGCTAACTAAATGTTTTTAAAAATAAAATTAACTTGTTAGACTAATTAGTCACTGACATGTGGGGCCCAATTGCAAATTAGCCCCCCTGTTCTTTTAAAATAACCCAATGTTAGCCCTCTCTCTATGACATGTGGGACCGAATGGTCAGTTTGACCAGTCAGCGGGTCTGTTGACCTGCTGATGTCATGTTGGCACTCCGCTGACATCATAATTCCTTTTCTGTTAATTTAAATAATTTCTGAAAATGGTTTAATCTTCAGAAATTCATAGGAATTAAACCGTAGCTCGGATGAAAATGTTTTCTATATGAAAGTTGCTCAGAAAAATCCAACGAATCCGAATACGCGGTCCGTTCATCTGTCACATGACCCTAGCATGCTGAACGTGGGACTTTCCCCCTCTGGTCATATGTCTAACACAGGTCCGGAATCGGGAAAACATTCCCGGTTGACTTCCCCCTCACCGGTATCATGTAGCACCGCGTTAGAACACGTCTAGCTCTGCTTGTTGTCCTGTTATGCTATGTTTGCTTTATATTTACTGTTTCTTCCCCCTCTTCTCTCCGATAGACCCCGAGACCGATGCTGCCCCTGTGATCGACTACGTCAACGATGACCCCTCCTTGCTAGAGCAACCAAGCAAGCCCCCCCTTTGATCATCCCGATATCACCCATTCCATTCTCTTATGCTTGCATTAGATTTTGCTACTGTTATTGATTGCTCCTATTCTGATGCATAGCCTGCTTTTGTGTCTACTGTTGTACCTTACCTACTTATCCTAAACTGCTTAGTATAGGTTGGTTAGTAATCCATCAGTGACCCCCACCTTGTCCCTGTTGCCCCCGCTTCATCATTGAAGACCCTATCAACGGGATTGAAGACCAGGCCCCGGCACCTCACATCACTTTCCCCTTAGTTGCTCGACACTGCTGGGTTACTATCGAGTGCCGAGGGTGAGACCTCTACAGCACTTCTGATGTTAACCCTATAGTGTAGCTATTCGATCGTGGTCATCGAGGGTGATTCCGCCTTAACCACTTCCGATACGACTCTGTCGTGCAACCCCACAAGTGTGAACCTCGGGGGTGATTCCTCTTACGTTCACCTTGATGATTACATCGAGTGGAATTCACCGGGGGTAATTCCTCGGGTTTTTCCTCTGGATGTTTAGACACACAGTTACTATGATTACTATGACTTTACACTGAACCATGTTACTAAAGACGGGTCGACCCTGAGGGGTACTCGCGCGAGCATAATTGCGAGTGATGTGGAGACGGGTTGACCTGGAAGGTGCCCGAGAGATAATTATGAGGCGTGGCCGGGCATTCTTAGCCCTTGCCGCAAGTCCTCGAGACGGGGCAACGGGGTCACATCTTTCGTGAGTCTCTGCTTGTTACCACGCGTTCCTAATCCACTATGATTTGGATATTTGATCCAAGGGGCCTCTGGCCTGATAGCACTAACCATCACGTGGGCATAGTATGGGCGTTCTGCGTTGTATACATCAGCCGAAGCTTAATAGACGTCAGTGACTGAGCGACGCGCGCCGGGTTGGACTGGTAAGCTCCTGCCTGTTAGGAAGGTAGCTAGGTCTGCTCACTGGTCGCGTTCGCAACATGCAGGAGTTCCCGGGGAGATGGCCCATGACCCCTGGGGGCATAGGTTTAGTCCGGCGTGCTGGCCTCTCTATTAAGCCTAGGTCGGGTTGCGGCGTATTGTTTGGCCGAGGCCGGGCATGACCCAGGAAGGTGTGTCCGGCCGGAGTTAAGCGAGCATGGTGGGTAAGTTGGTGCACCCCTGCAGGGAAGAAAACATCTATCGATAGCCTTTCCTACGGTAACGGACACTTGGAGTTGTATCCCGATCGATACAACTAGAACTTGATACTTGTGATGAGAATTGGATTGTGATGAGAAATGGATAGTAGGGCTCTGGGATTTCTTTCTCGCAGGGAGTCGAGAAAGGATCTCTGGCCGAGGTTGATAACACTACTACTACTTTACTTTATGCTACTCTACTCCCTCCTGTTGCTGCAAGATGGTGGTTTCCAGAAGATGCTAGTCTTCGATAGGACTAGGCATTCTCTCTATTCTGGCATTTCTGCAGCCCAGTCCACATATACAGCCTTCCTTTGATAATGTTGCATATATAGTGTAGATCCTTGCTTGCGAGTACTTTGTATGAGTACTCACGGTTGCTTTGCTCCCTCTTTTTCCCCTTTTCCATTCTTCTCGGATGACGCAACCAGATGACGGAGTCCAGGAGCCAGACGACACCACCGACGACTACTACTACCCCGAGGGTGCCTACTACTACACGGAGGCCGTCGACGACCAGGAGTAGTTAGGAGGCTCCCAGGCAGGAGGCCTTGCCTTTTTGATCATGTTGCTTTTGTTCTAGCCTTCTTAAGGCAAACTTGTCTAAGTCATGTCTGTACTCAGATATTATTGCTTCCACAGACTCTTGTGTTTTTGAGCTTATGTATTCAAGCCCTCGAGGCCCCTGGCTTGTAATATAAAGCTTGTATTATTTTAATTTGTGTCTAGAGTTGTGTTGTGATATCTTCCCGTGAGTCCTTGATCTTGATCATACACATTTGCGTGTATGATTAGTGTACGATTGAATCGGGGGCGTCACAAATTGGTATCAGAGCCGACTGCCTGTAGGTAGCCCCCTTTCCAACTCCTTGGCCGAAGTTAAGTCTAAGTCACTACAAAAACTTTTACTAACATGGTTGTGTGTCTTACGGGCCCACGTCGCCATATGGGTGGTATTAGGATCTTTTATTCCTCGTCTATACTCTGGGACTCTGTTCTCTCTTCTATTCAGGTTAAATGAATTTACTAACTACATTAGGTTCTTGTAACGACTTTCCCTGGAGAGCCCCTTCATTCCGGATGGTTGCCTGCTTCACCAGAATACTTCGAAGATATTCTCCGATCTACTCCCGAGAACTTGTGCTCATTTCCTTTGCAGTCCCTTAACACCATTGAATCCCTATGGATAACTGCATATCCTTGTCGCTCATACCTTCATCCCCAGTTGCTCTTGTTATTACAAGATACCCCGAAATACTTGTCATTGTTTCTAGAATCCTTTTGTGCCTACTACCTTGCAGTTCCTTGTCGCCTGAATACATCGACAAATTAATCGTCACACATATCGAGGATTTGGTTTTTCCCCAGTTGTTCATATGTTTCACCAAAGTCTTTGAAATACTACTCGATCTTCCGATAATCCTCAACAACCTATTATTGTTGAAATTCTTGTTTGCTTGTATTATGGTTAATTCCATAATTCTAGTAATCTTCGTTGACATCCTCTGTCACTATCGTTTCGAGTCCATTGATCGAATATGTCACGAATGCTCGTAATCCTCAATAAGATCCTAGCATTCATCCTTTCGGCTCAGACGTCACTCCAAACATGAGCTTGTTCTTGTCAAATCAAACCCTGTTTGACTATCGATCTGTATCGATTCAACCCAATTATCTTTTGATCTGAGCCTTTGCTTCAGATCTTCTGATTTGAAAATCGTAATTCCTTTGTATTCAAGCTTTGAAGTTATCCAGTTATATCTATAACCCGATGTCTTTGCATTCTTTCTTCTTCTGGGTGAGTATCGATACTCACATCAGATCTTTTATGGACCGCCATATCCTTGGTTGGATTATTATCTGACAATGTCCTTCATATTCATTAAACTTGTGAGTTTTGCCTTGACACATAATGCCTTTGGTAAATTCTATCATCTGCTTTTGTCAACCATGCTCTGCTTTCGAGCTGGTATATTTTAATCCTGAAGTTAGCGGTATATGTTCCTAAGATACCCCTACGGGTTGAACCTATGCCTTCACTAATCCATGTGAACTCAAAAGAGATGTGAGTCATACTCTTCTGGTGCTTCACCAGGTAAATCTTTCGCACTACAAATTCTTCGAAAACAAGGAGTGAATGAAAGGTTATGCATTGAAGAAGTGGGAGTCGACCTTGAACCTTTGTGTTCATGCCCATGGAACCGATGTAGAACTTATCATGGAAGCTGCTCATAAAAATAATTACCCCTTGTTATAAGTTCATCTTGTATCGATGGATTGATCATTCATAATCGTGGTTCCAACCATAGTTTCTCCTTAATTCCATTTCACGGACAAGTTAAATCACTTGTCTTCTGCAGGTCAATACAACTGCCCAACCTCTATTATGATCTACCTTCGAGTATTACCCCTGGTATCTCGAGAATATCAAAGAACTGTGTTGCTTCCTATGAGTCTTCATCTAGTATTGCTTCTCACTGATTTCATATTTCCCTTGGGTTCTAATTTATTAGCCACTCAAGAACACCGATAAATGAATCGATCCCGCACCGAATCAATAACTCTAAGTAATATTTGTTGCTTACGAGTTAAATAATCCTTCAAGTCATTCCTAGCCTGATCGGGTATATCATTATCGTGCTAATTTTAACTGTGCTACCCGGTCCTTATTCCCGGAACACAACTTTCAACGATGAGCTAAGCTTACGTTGATCTTCCTCATCATATCATTTCGCCGTGAACAGCAAGCTTGCTTTCGAGTATGTGTCGTACCCATGGTACCAATAACCTTTCGCTTCATCATTCCTTTTACATGATGTCATCGCTGATCGATTACATCTTCATGAAATCTCTCGACAGATGTGTCATGATCATCACCAACATTCTGAGCTGTTCTAGGATATCAATAGAATTCCTGATGAGTAATACCATCCTTGCCCCTTAATGAATTGTTCCTGAGCCCACCGGCCATAAAATCATTTTTTCTTGCTGCAATTGTATGACTTATTTTATAAGTTGTTCCAATGGATCCTTTGTGTATCCGAAGTCTGACCTTTCCCCGATGACCATGTCAACACTATCCCGAAGCATGTGTGTGGTACTCCGATCATCAACAAGAACATTGGGAGCGCAATGCTAACTGTTCTTGATCAATTATCCAAACACCGTTGTATGGGTAAACCTCATAAATTCCTTGCCCCTTTGTCTAAACGGCTTAATACTTGGAGCCCTATCATGCTCTGCCTTTCCTTAGGAAAGATTATACTCTTAACACTTGGGTATAAACACATTTTCCTTGCCATTGGTCTATTTAATCTGATAATCACATTTTCCTTTCCATTGTTTTGTTTAACCTTTCTTGTGATCTAACTTGTCTGACCAGAGATAAATCCCTGCTTAAGTAAGCACCTCGGTGTACAACTCTGTTAGTAAGACCCTGTTACTATTGTTGATGACATTCCGATAACCACCGTTGGAAGAGAACTTTGCCTATTGGTCCGCCTCGTCTTACGAGCAGGAAAATGGTTCTCTTCGTCCCACGCCCTTGGTACCAAACTTTGTTGCCAACATAACTAACAGGCTATCCTCTGACCTGCCTTGCTATCATGACCATTCAAGATGTTAGCGCCTTCCTGCTTTTAACCTACATGTTGGGCCCATAACCCACAGTTCCACAAGATCGAAACCTGACTCTCCTGTACACCCTTGTTTCTAAGGTTATTTCTCATGCTTGGCTTCATATGAAAATCCCGAGCCGCCTTCCGAGAGGCGATCTATTCTGGTATCAGACGCAATACTTATTCCCATTGCTCTGAACCCCTTTCAACCTCTGTTCCAGGCAACGAATGATTGCCTACCAAGTTGAAGCTTCTTATTGCACCTTCTTACCTTGCTCCCGATGACTTTCTTGGATTTCAACTTGAGAGATGCCTCTATGCCACGTTCACTGAGATAGCCCCCATGGCAACAACATGAATGACAAAATGCAACATGAGATGGCATGAGATGAAAATGCACTATATGATGAGGATGAATGCAAAATGACAAGAGGCACAAATGCAATATAGTAAGGAGAGCAAGACAAAGAAAAGAATAACACACATAACCAAAACAAGATGAGGCCAAGCATGACAAAACCTACAAGAATTGGATGAAGGTCAAGTTGATATATTGCCAAAATGGGACATGTTACATCTGGGGTGTTACATTTACACTGAACCATGTTACTAAAGACGGGTCGACCCTGAGGGGTACTCGCGCGAGCATAATTGCGAGTGATATGGAGATGGGTTGACCTGGAAGGTGCCCGAGAGATAATTATGAGGCGTGGCCGGGCATTCTTAGCCCTTGCCGCAAGTCCTCGAGACGGGGCAACGGGGTCACATCTTTCGTGAGTCTCTGCTTGTTACCACGCGTTCCTAATCCACTACAATTTGGATATTTGATCCAAGGGGCCTTTGGCCTGATAGCACTAACCATCACGTGGGCATAGTATGGGCGTTCTGCATTGTATACATCAGCCGAAGCTTAATAGACGTCAGTGACTGAGTGACGCGCGCCGGATTGGACTGGTATGCTCCTGCCTGTTAGGAAGGTATCTAGGTCTGCTCATCGGTCGCGTTCGCAACATGCAGGAGTTCCCGGGGAGATGGCCCATGACCCCTGGGGGCATAGGTTTAGTCCGGCGTGCTGGCCTCTCTATTAAGCCTAGGTCGGGTTGCGGCGTATTGTTTGGCCGAGGCCGGGCATGACCCAGGAAGGTGTGTCCGGCCGGAGTTAAGAGAGCGTGGTGGGTAAGTTGGTGCACCCCTGCAGGGAAGAAAACATCTATCGATAGCCTGTCCTACGGTAACGGACACTTGGAGTTGTATCCCGATAGATACAACTAGAACTTGATACTTGTGATGAGAATTGGATTGTGATGAGAAATGGATAGTAGGGCTCTGGGATTTCTTTCTCGCAGGGAGTCGAGAAAGGATCTCTGGCCGAGGTTGATAACACTACTACTACTTTACTTTATGCTAGTCTACTCCCTCCTATTGCTGCAAGATGGTGGTTTCCAGAAGATGCTAGTCTTCGATAGGACTAGGCCTTCTCTCTATTCTGGCATTTCTGCAGCCCAGTCCACATATACAGCCTTCCTTTGATAATGTTGCATCTGTAGTGTAGATCCTTGCTTGCGAGTACTTTGGATGAGTACTCACAGTTGCTTTGCTCCCTCTTTTTCCCCTTTTCCATTCTTCTCGGATGACGCAACCAGATGACGGAGTCCAGGAGCCAGACGACACCACCGACGACTACTACTAACCCGAGGGTGCCTACTACTACACGGAGGCCGTCGACGACTAGGAGTAGTTAGGAGGCTCCCAGGCAGGAGGCCTTGCCTTTTCGATCATGTTGCTTTTGTTCTAGCCTTCTTAAGGCAAACTTGTCTAAGTCATGTCTGTACTCAGATATTATTGCTTCCGCTGACTCTTGTGTTTTCGAGCTTATGTATTCGAGCCCTCGAGGCCCCTGGCTTGTAATATAAAGCTTGTATTATTTTAATTTGTGTCTAGAGTTGTGTTGTGATATCTTCCCGTGAGTCCTTGATTTTGATCGTACACATTTGTGTGTATGATTAGTGTACGATTGAATCGGGGGCGTCACATACGTACTCGAGCGCCGAACAAAACATTACCCAAAGCGCAGGCTACTGCCTCAATTCGAGGAGGCGGCACTAAAAACCAAATGCAGGCCTACACCCCACCGACAACACACTGCGGCAAGGGGCTATGTGCAAGACCAGCATTACATACTAAACAACAACATAGCAAGCACCCTGGGCACATCAGCAGCCAGGAACAGCGTCCGCAACCCTGGCACAACAAATATAAGCATCCGAAGACAAGGGACGACACCCAGGACACGACAGTCAATATAGGAGCCCGCCGCCCTCAGCCCATTCAGCGAGAGAAGACATTTCAAAACATGGGCCCCTCTAGCCTGAACCACATACTTGACCGCCTATGTCAAATTCATGGTACCCCAGGAACAATAGCCAATCATACAAATAAAGAATGCTGGGTCTTTCAACAAGTCGGTAGACAAGCGTTGGAAATAGCAAGAAGGGGTCCCAGGGCAGGAAGCCCAGATCATCAAACATCACAGGGCAAAAGAAATTACTTCCGCCAACCAGGGCCATGAACACGATAAGCACCATCCACATAGGAGGAGATGTACACCCTTCGGGATGTCACCCCAACAAAGCAAGTTGCCCCGTCGTATAAAAACACGACCGATCATCTTCGATCGCCTAAACTATCCGGCCAATATCAACCAGAGGTATTCCCCTATTAGCGGCGACAACAGTCCCAACTTGCTACGCAAGGACACGGTGCGTCGGATAGCGATCGATCACTCGAGGATCAGCCCCGCTAAAAAACTCATTTCAGAGTGTCATAACAAGGTGTGAAGGTCATTTAGGCCCCGCCACTCTGGAGATGGTCTTCGGATCACCGAAATATTGCCGTACCAAAGAACAAATCTTCGACATTACACCTCCAGGTAGGGGCTATTCAGCACCACCAGGATACACGATGATTCAATGCATTATCACCCAATGCCCAAGACAGTCTTAAAAAACCACACCCACATGATGTAGTCATAATTGCGGGCAAGACCGAGCTTCACCTCGGCGCCGAAGAGTATTCGGCTACTTTATTAACAGAAGCAGCGAGTCACGGTTTTTTCAATCGAACCTTGATTCAACAGCCGAACTCCTAGACACCGATAAAGGAGTCCGAACTACTTCATGATATCCCAGCCTGATCATGGCTCATACAGATCCTCTGGCATAAGCTGGACGGGCCACATCCCACGGCTCAGCCGCTGCTCACACACGCCCTTAGCATTATTTGCAGGTTCGCCTTTGCGCATAACGGGACCGACGACTTGGAATCAGCTCGGACGCACAAAGGGGGAATCTTCACCCCGCCCGAATACAATTCGGATATTACTCCAGACCCGCGCATACCTCCCTACCGCCCGGTCCCAACAGATTCTGCCATCATGCCTCTCTTTTATAACATGCACTGTACTCATACGCATAGACGTATTACTTAAGTACAACATGTAGAGTCATTTGATGCTTATCTGCTACTATTTCTCAAATGACATTTTGTCATAACGGCATCCGAACATCGTGTTATGCCTTTAAACGCCAGGGGCTTCATTGCACCCGCACTATGGCAACAAAGTCCGACCACCTTCTTGGTCGTTCGGCACCCCGAACTTATAGCATTATATGCATCAACTCCGAATCATGTCTTGGGTCATTCGTTGGGTTTGCCCGGCTCCCATGTTTTGGTACCTTACGTTCGGCAATATCGGCTAAGGTAGCGCTAGGAGAACTACTGCGGTTGTGTCCCGGTTCTTCCGGACGAACACCTCAGTAGAGAAAGACGAAAACTGACTGTCATGATAAGGTGAGAGCTGGTCAGCTGTTCGAGAGGTTGTAAAATCTTTAAAGATTTATTCTGCATAATGCCATAACAAAATGCGGAGTGCGAAGGATCGGTCAACCGATCAGGCGCTATTAGAGCCCCTCGTGCGGTCTTCCGAACACCAGGGGCTGCGCCTCCCATACTCGAATTCCTATGGCTAAGTGAGAGTAATAAAGCCCTATAGTCCGATTGCCTGGTTCGCTGTGTTGAACACCTCCTTTATGGACCCAAGAATGGGGTAAAGAGTGTTCAGGTGTATCCCAAACACCCCTGTACTTCCTACGTGGGGGCAGAAGCCGACGACTGGCCAACTTTCAAGACTAATATATAAAACGGCCGCGCAGGAAGAAAACTTTCATATAACAGGCAAATACATAAAAGTGATTTTGTTCCGCCTTACAAAGGACAACACAACGGCCTTTAGGTAAAAATAATGTCTTTCGCACATTGCTCTGCCACAAGGCAGGCCCCCTTCATGACACCATCATAATATAATTCGGGCTTGCGGTGCTCCTTCTCCTCCGGCGGCCCCTCGGTCATCAGCTTCTGAGCATCAAGCTTCCCCCAGTGCACCTTCGCACGGGCAAATGCCATTCGTGCACCTTCTATGCAAACCGACCGTTTAATCACGTCCAGCCGAGGGCAGGCACTCACAATTCGCTTCACGAGCCCAAAGAAACTGCTCGGAATAGGCTCGCCAGGCCATAGCCGGATAACCAAATCCTTCATGGCTAGTTCGGCCGCTTGATGCAGTTCGATCAGCTGGTTCAGCTGGTCGACAAACGGATAATTCGGCGCCAAATACTACGACCAGAAGAGCTTCTCCACAGTTTCCTTCTTCTCAGCTCGGCAGAATTAGGCAGCATCAGATATGCTGTGCGACAGATCTGCAAATGCCCCTGGAAAAATCAGGATTCAATGGGTCACCATGAATCTTCCCTGCGATTGCATACAAATCGCTTTGAATAAGAAAAAACCTTACCAGCCGCAATCTTCCGCGCCTCCTGAATATCCTTCAGAGCAGCCTGGGCTTCCTCTCGAGCATCATTTGCGGTCTGGTGATCTTGGACGAGTTCGGATTCTTTCAATAATAGACTCTGCTCCAAAATCTCGCTTTTCTTCACGGCCTCCTGAAGATCTCATTCAGCTTCCACCACCCTGGCCTCGTGCTTCTCGCGGAGAGCCTACTCCGCGACTGCCTTCTTTTCGGCCAAGGCAACAACCTTCTTGAGCGCCTCAATTTCGGCATTTTCCCCTAGAGTGCGCGATATAAATGCTTTAAATTAGACACAACTACTTACTTGTGCTAAAACTTACTAAAAGTTTCAACATACCTTGTTTATCCTCCAGCTGCTTCTTCACTTGGCCGAGTTCCTCTTCGACTCGCTCTAGACTCTGCTTGAGTCCGGACACTTCTGCAGTATGAGAGGAGGCAGTTGCTGCAGACGCTTGATTCATAAAGAAATAGATATATGTCATTAGCCGAGCCTCCTGCAGACGGGAATTTGATCCCCTGTCCGGTTCCTGTCCTCTCCGAACAGTGTATCAGGGGCTACTATCTATACTATGATAGTCTTCTAAACATACCTCCAAGCCTTTTATAAGGCTGATGCAGGATTCATTCAGTCCGCTCTCGGCGGACTGAATCTTTTCTATCACCGCGCCCATAAGGGCGCAATGTTCATCAATGATGGAAGCGCTCTCCAGCGGTGTTGATAGGCCGCCCGGCACCTTCGGGTGGACAGAGGTCACAGGTGGAGTAGGATTTCCCCCTCCAGTCAAGATAGGCTGCCTACCTGATCCCGGAGCCTCAAGGGTATCCGGGATCGTGTCCGACTGTGGGCCGAATCCAAGATCGCCCCCGCCATCGACGTTCATGGGAACCGCCGCTCCCGCGTGTCTGCCTCCCAAGGTATGCCCCCTGGCTCAGGTCCTTTTTGGATGACACCTCGGTGTCACAAACATGCTTTGGGGAAGGGGCCCTGGGAGGTGTCTCACTCTCCAAGGCATCGGAACTCAGCGAGTCCTCCAACGAGGACTGTTGGGCAGGAGACCTCGCCGGACTGTGAAAAGTACGGTGCAAATCACAATATTACATTCTAGTAATTTCGGATGCATGGATATGTTCAGATTTCATGCACTTACGAGTTTACCAGGGGCTGGGCCCTAGGATCCCGCTCCGGGCTGCTGTCGGTAGCCGTGGTGGACGCCTCGGGGATGAGTGTTCTTCCCCTCTTAGGCGAATCTGCCTCTAAGGATGAGGAGGCTATCCTTTTCTTCCTCCCCCTCGTAGGGGACTTGAGCTCTTCCTCCTCCTCGTATTCTTCCTCCTCCTCGTCCTCTTCGGAGGAGGGATGGTCACTAGAGTCTTCGGACTTCGTGGCCAAGGCACCGCGACGACGGAGACCGCTCCTGGTCTCCTTGGCCTTTTTGTTGGCCTCTTTCTTCGGCGCCTCGTAAGGCACCGGGACCAGCATCTTCATTAGAAGTGGTCCGGTCGGTTCTTCCAGCAGCGGGACCGGACAATGAATCCGCTCCGCCTTCTTCGTCCATCCCCGAGGCAATCGTGGAAAAGCACGTTAAAAAACATCTCCCTCGGGACATACCAATGAAACATATGGATGGCCAAGACATAATGACGACTTACCGGACTTGCAGGGTGGGACAGTTGGTACCCGCGGTCCGTGGCGGAGTCCGGCCATGGTTTGCCGGACTTGAAGAGCACCTTCCAGATGTCCTTGTGCGAGGAGCCGAAAATCTCCCGCAGGGTCTGGTGCTCGGCCAGGTCGTACTCCCACAAATTGCAGCTTCTGTGCTGACACGGAAGGATCAGGCGTACCAGCATCACCTGGACTATGTCAACAAGCTTGATGACCCTGTCCTCCACGCCTTTGACGCGCGCCTGTATTGCCGACAGTTCGTCGGACGATGACCAGTTCACGCCCTTCTTGGGCCAGGACGTAAGCCGCAAAGGGGCTCCAGATCGAAACTCAGGAACGGGGGCCCATTTTTTGCCGCGTAGCTCAGTGATGTAGAACCACTGCTGCTGCCACTCCTTGAAAGAGTCATTAAAAGTACCTGTTGGCCATGTGACCTTGGGCATTCTGCTCACCATGGCGCCTCCGCACTCGGCGTGTTCGCCGTTCACCACCTTGGGCTTCACATTGAAGATCTTCAGCCATAGCCTGAAGTATGGCGTGATGCAGAGAAAGGCCTCGCACACGACGATAAACGTTGATATGTTGAGGAAGGAATTGGGGGATACATCGTCAAAATCGATCCCGTAGTAATACATGATGCCGCGAACAAAAGGTTGAAGGGGAAACCCAAGCCTGCGAACGAAATGGGGAAGGAAGACGACCCTCTCATGGGGCTCCGGAGTAGGGACAATCTGTCCCGCCGTTGGAAGACGGTGGCCGATTTTCTTGGCCAGATACCCGACCGCCAGCAGCTTTTTAATATCCTTCTCCTGGACGGAGGAGGCCATCCACTTGCCTCCCGCTCCGGATCCGGACATTTTCAGAGAACCTTTGTTGGTGGGGAAGATGAATGCTTGGGCGCTAGGGCTCGGGCGAAAGGAAAGGGGAGAGCAGAAGGAGAAGAAGGCGTGGGTAGAAAGGAAGAGGCCTTTCCCCTTTATAGAGGCGATGAAACTTTATGCCTCCTCGCTTGCCTAATGGAACCTGCTCGTTCCCCACTCACCATAATTGGTGGTACGGTTGGGTTATCCACGCCCATATTGAAGAGAATCCCGGGTTATGGGGACACGATCTCTGCTTCGACAAGACGTGCCAAGGAAACCACCTCGCAATATGTGCAGAACCAGGTTGTAGAAAATGGTTGAAATAATTACCGGGCCGTGGCATGATGTCACTCTACGAAGAGTTGTCAGTAGATTAGATTCGTGGTTTATTATTCTCTCTACGATGGTATATGAAATTTGTCTTGCAGAGCCGGACATGGTCCTTGTGTTCGGAACTTATCTTGGAGTATTCGGAGATGGAACCCACCTCGCAATGCCGAAGACAATCCACGCGCCGGACTCATCGTCATTGAAGCCTGGTTCAGGGGCTACCTAGGGAGTCCTGGATAAGGGGGTATCCGGACAGCCGGACTATGTACTTTGGCTGGACTGTTGGACTATGAAGATACAAGATTGAAGACTTTGTCCCATGTCCGGATGGGTCTCTCCTTGGCGTGGAAGGCAAGCTTGGCGATCCGGATTATAGATCTCATTCTCTGTAACCGACTCTGTGTAACCCTAGCCCCCTCCGGTGTCTATATAAACCGGAGGGTTTAGTCCGTAGGACAGAACAACAATCATACCATAGGCTAGCTTCTAGGGTTTAGCCTCTCTAATCTCGTGGTAGATCAACTCTTGTAATACGCATATCATCAAGATCAATCAAGCATGTAGTAGGGTATTACCTCCATCGAGAGGGCCGAAACCTGGGTAAACATCGTATCCCCAGTCTACTATTACCATTAGACTTAGATGCACAGTTCGGGACCCCCTACCTGAGATCCGCCGGTTTTGACACTGACAACGATCTTTTCCGAAGACCGTGTTTTTACTCCCACAGATACTGCCATCACCCCCTCCAATTCAAATGGCTAATAAACAAGAAAAGTAATTGAATGTACAGACATTGTAATATAGACAGGTGAAATGGATAGTAGGGAAGAAAATAGGGCATGAAATAATTCACATTTATGTTGTCTAACCAAACAGAATAGCATGACATAATTTCACATATATGATGACTAATTAAACTTGATAGCATGACACAGTTTCACATGTATGATGGCTAACTAAACATGATAGAATGACATACTTCAAAATATGATGACTATGTAAACAAGATGGCATGATATAACTATACGATGTGTCTATTAAAGTGGTTGGCATGCCATAATTCACAAACATGCCGTCGATGGAAACATGATGGCATGATATAATTCACGGATAGAATGGCGTAATTTAAAATATGATGACTATATAAACAGCATGAGATGATATAACTATATCATGTCTTTAGAAAATGGGTTGGCATGCCATAATTCAGATACATGTTGTCTATGTAAACATCATGGCATGATATAATTCAAATATATGATTTATATACTAAGCAAGTGAGCAGAGGGCAATCGCATATATGATGTGTCAACTAAGGAGATGTCATTCAATATTGTGTATATGATGTAAAAACTAAGCATTGCAAGAAAACACATGCATGATATGAGTAATATAACCCTGCCAAGATTGAGCATATACCTCAGGGGGATAATAGGACTGGTCATCTGCCTCTGAATCCTACTCTGAGGAGCTATCTATAACTAGCAAAATATCTGCTTCAGTAGGTAGAATTATCTACTCTGAAGACCTTGTTTTCACTCCAGATTTCTCCATCACCAATTCAAATGGCTGATGCACAAGAAGAGCAGTTGAATATACAAACATTGTCGACAAATGCAATGAGTAATAAAAAAAGGACGGCATGATATAATTCACATATATGACGCTTGGCTAAACATCATGGCATTGCATAAGTCACATATATAATGCCTTGCAACAAGATAGCATTGCACAATTCACATATATAATGTCTTGCAACAAGATGGTGTCGGTGGAAAATGACACCTATGGGATCACTGGAATCCCTTCTATGGTCGGCGGGCGCAAGGTTGTGGAAAGAGCGAGTTTAAGAGTCAGCACAAAGATCGTTTACCCAGGTTCGGGCCGCGAGGATGCGTAATACCCTAGTCCTGCTTTGGTGTATATTTGAGTGTTCTTGAGTTCTTGAACTAGCTACGGTGCGTGGCTTGTTCCAAAGAGCCGAATCCCTCTCTAGTATGCCTCGGGCCTCCTTTTATAGTCAAAAGGGGCTGCCATAGTGGCATACAAGAGGTGGAAAGTTGTATAGTGTACAAGCTTATCGCCTGTCATTACGGGACAAAACACATTAAATGCGCTACTTAGGTGTCCCCTGGTTTTATTGGGGACGGTAGTGAGGCCCGTCCCATCCGTCGCCGCTCCGTCTTGCTTTGACATGCGTCTAGGCCAACGAGGCGTGCAACGCCATGTAGGCTGGCAGGCTGCTGAGTTAGCGTGGTGGTAGGGTCTTCATGAAGATCTACATGCCACCACGCAGGTGCTTGCTGAGTTGGCCTTGAGGCCGCATGTCGCCACGCAGGTGCCCGCCTAGTTGGTGGGCTGGTAGCTGTATGAGAACGGCGGTGGAGTCTTGGCAAATGTGGGCCTGGCTGTGGCCCCACGGATGTCCCCAACAACAGTCTTGCTGAGGCCTCGGCATGGGTCTTGCCGTGGCATCGCAGTCGTCCCCGGTAAGGATCTTGCCGGAGGTCTCATGGATTTCCTCAGCAAGGATCTTGCCAAGGATCATCATCTTCTGGTCCTCATTTGATCTTGTGCGCTTATGATCTTCACAAAGATCTGCATGCCACCGCAGAAGTGCCTCCCGAGCCTTGGCTCCAATGTGGTTGATGGTGTTGGAACCCCTGGGCTCAAGGGTGGCGGACTCTGCTGGCATTGGGCAAGTTGCCTCGACAAAGCTCTTGCCGGGGCTGCGGAGCCCCCCCGGCAAGGGTTTCGCCGGGGGAGTCCACCTTGCCCTCTTGCTCTTTGTGTCTTTTGTCTTGGCGTTGCTTTGATTGTCTTGCGCCTTCGGCTTCCCTCCTCTGCCCTGCTAAGTGTGGCCGCAGGCGCGGCTTTGACTGCCTGTGCACAAGTAAAGGGGTACAAAGGAGAGCCCCTTCTTTAGTACACCGACAGGAGCCCCAGGGCTTGGGCCACACATAAGCGCCACGCGTTGTTGGGCTAGGCCCAGAACGATGCGCGGTCAGGCGAGGCAGATTTTTACCGTGGTAACTTCTATCGCCCGCTGCACTTCCCCACGACCCGCGTTGAACGCGCGACATGGAGGGTCGTTCGTGACATGGGGGTCATGCGTGGGGCGCTTGTTGCACGCATGTGTCACATCGCAGTAAATGGTAAAGAGGCGGGCCCCGCCTTCCCCATAAAAAGTAATAACCGCAGGCGCGCTGCTCATTTACCCTCTGCACCCTCCCCAATCTCGGAACCGCCGTCCCTTCCATCTTCCTCCTCAAGATCTCGCTTTCACTCGCCGCTGCCATGCCTTCCATTGTTCTTGATCCCTCGGCATCCCACAGCCGCCATGGCACCCAAAACCAGCAAGGGCAAAGGGGCGGCGGCGGACGCCGGGGAGGAGGACTCGTCGGAGAAGAATCTGGCAGTGCTGCAGACGCAACTCGCATATTTCCCCTCAACGGTCGATGCAGTTCACCTTAGGGATTAATTCAGGCCCCTCTGGGGGAGGGAGACAACGGGGCATCCCGCCACACGCATCATCCTTGCTGATTTCGCCGAGGCCAACCCCAATCGGTATCCCTTTTTTGTTGATTACTTCTCCTGCGGGCTCTACCCCACTTTTTCTGATTTCTTCAATGATATCATGCACACCTACGGCTTCCACCTTCTTGATTTCTTGCCGAATGCCGTGGCGTGCATGGCTTTCTTTGCCCATCTTTGCGAGGGCTTGGCCGGAGTGCTCCCTAGCACGATGCTCTTTCGCCATTATTTTTACCCTCGCATCCAGCCAGGGTGTGCCATCTCTGGCAGCATCACTTGGATCCTGAGGACCCAGGAGAAGGGCGCTTATCTGTAGGTCACCCAGAAGGAGATATGGGAGGAGTGGCGGGGCCGGTGGCTCTGGATCGTGGAGGAGGACCCGCAAGAGTTTTTCGGGGTTTGTCGGATCCTGCCGGTCCATCGCAAGGACCGGGGCGACCTCGACGTCAACGACAAGAAGCTCTCGGTCGCTACAACCAGGATCCTCCGCCTCATTGCGGCCGGGCTCACCCTTGAAATGATTGGGGCAGATTTCCTCCGTCGATGGATCGCCCCGCTACACAACAAGGGGAGGCCAGCCTGGGATTTTAGGAACGTGGCCGACATCATGAGGCTCTGCCCTGGCCTGAAAGACAACTTCACGGTGATGGGGCATGCCCATTACTGTCAAAGGCTCTTTCAGCTCGACGTGTTCAGCGGTGGCAGGGCGGAGAGGACCGACAGGGCCGCGAAGGCTGGGAAGGCCATCAAGGGGCCCCTGTTTGGGTCGCCGGTGGGAGTGGTCCCGCTGAGCAACAACTCTCGCCGGTCCGACATTATTGGCATGATGTCGGACTTCAACGCACACGGCCTCGACCCGGCCTGGGCCGAGCCCCCGTCACACTAAGTGTAAGAGTTCTTCGACAACTTGGTGGAGGGATATGTCCATGCCGAGCCGCTGCTCATCTGGACTATATCACCGCCAGGGTGGCGAAGGCAGAGCTTGCCAAGGAGGCCGGCAGCACTGGCAGCATGGAGGACGAGTCTGACACGGCCGCAGAGGAGAGGGAGCTCGCCCAGTGGGCGAAGTCTGCCGGGGAGGCCAGCGGCATCAACACCGAGGCCCCCTTGTTGAGGATGTGGTCGAGGAGTTGACCGAGGAAGAGGCCGAGGCTGACAAACCTCCATCCACGGGAAAAAGGCATGTCCTGCGGTAGGCCGGTTCTGGCGAGCCGTCCCGGCCCGGCAGGACCGAGCAGCGGCAAGAGGTCCAGGGGGAGTATGTGCACCTGATGAGGGCCACGACAGCGAAGAAGGTGGTGAAGGCCGCGGTGGTGAAGAGGAAGGCGACCGCCTCTTCTTCGTCCAAGCGTTGATGGACTCCATCCCCTTCCCCTCCTCCCGCAGATGTCGACACGGAGGTCGTCTTTGATTTTGGGTCTCTCAGACCAAGGAGGAAGAGGAAGGCAGCGGAAGAGGAGGTGGAGGACGAGTAAGTATCTTGCCCTTCGTCATCTCTGTCCTTTCAGACCACGCCGCTTTTCTTGACTTGTTTTCATCTTCACAGGGATAGGGAGACGTTGGCCCAGAGGGTGGCAAAGAGGGCCAGGGCCTCGACGGGCGACCAGCCCCTGGCGAGCGCTTCGCGCACGCCGGTGGTGGAGATCAGCCCGGACAACACCCCTCGGCGCAACCCCCGTCTCAGCCCCCAGTGTGCGTTCACCACTCACTCCTCATTAACATTTGTTGGGATATGATCCCTTGGCACTGACCTTGCCGTGGCTACAAGAGAAGGACGGCAGTAGGAGGAGCCACTGAGGGCCACCCCTAACACGCCACCCCCATCAACCATGCCGCCCCGAAGGGCTTCCCCGGCAAGGGCGCCAAGCACCAAGCCCATGCGCACGGAGGAGGAGGAGAAGGTGAACCCAGGCGCCGGCGGCTCCATCCCGGCACCGAATGTTGGTGGGGAGGAGGCCACTCCTTCCCAGTCTGGCACGGGTGAGTTATTTGCCCTCTGTCCCTACTCATTCTTCTTCTTTTGAACTTTGGTTCAGCTCTACCTCATCCTCCTTCTTGGCATCTAGGCGCTCCCTCGATGGACCATGAGAACATCGATACTGTCATTGAGGAGGTCGCCAAGGATGCCGAGGCCGAGGCCAACAAGATCGCCGCCAAGGAGGCCGCCAAGGGTGATGCTGAGGATGCCGCTAAGGAGCCGGCCAGGGAGACCGCAAGGCCGCTGCCGAGGAGGCTGGCAAGGCCGCTGCCGAGGACGGGGCTGTTGACAACCAACCTTCCTCCTCCTCTGCCTCTGGCTCGGGCAAGTACCTAAAGGTGAGCGACGACCTATTTGTCCACCTCCCAGGGACAGCGAGAACCGGGGCGCCCACCGAGGGGGAGGTGTTTTGATGATGAGGTGCTCGCCATCGCCGGGCTTGAGGTTGTTGATGAGCCGAGCGCCAGTGGCGGCGGTTCCCAGGAAGAGCGGCTCCTCCAGGCCATGAGCGCCAACTTACAGAAGCTTCAGGCGCATCACCGTGCCCGCCTAGACAAGGCCAAGTTCAGGATGGCGGTGGTGGACAAGGCGGAGGCGGACCTCGAGGAGCGCATCACTGAGACGCAGGCATGGTTCCGCCAGGCCCACGAAGAGCTGAAGGCTGCCCAAGATCTGCTGGCCGAGCGCAAGCAAGAGTTCATCTTGAAGCAGGCCGACATCGAGAAGGCCCAGGAGGCGGCGAGGGAACAAGCCGCCAAGGACGAGGCCGCCCGACACCAGCACCAGGCCGAGCTGAACTCCCAGGAGGAGGACCTTGCCGCTTGTGAGGAGAAGCTTGCTGCAACACTCCGCGACAAGGATCAGGAGGTGGAGAAGCTTGTCACACAGCGGACCCAGGGGCTAGAGCAGAGGCACAAGAAGGCACTGAATGCTCAAGCCCTGGTCCACGATGACAAGGTGAAGGAGCTGGAGGTGGAGCGGGACGGCCTGAAGAACAAGGCCTTGGAGCTGGCGAAGGAGAAGGACATGCTCAACGATGCTCTGGTCAAGGCGCAAGCCGCGGTCCTTGGCAAGGCCAAGCAGCTCTCCAAGGCCAACGACTCCATCAATGACTTGAAGTTGAAGCTAGAGGGCCTTGAGGGGACGCTTTCAGAGGTCAGGGCCAGGGAGAAGACCCTGACCAAGAATCTAGAGGAGGACAGACAGCTGCGGAAGGATGACGCCGCCAACCACGAGGATTATGTGAAGGGCGAAAACCTCTGGATCAGCCGCGTCACTGACATCACCGGCAGGATCACCACGAAGCTGGCTACCATGGGGATGCCGAACATGAGGTACGCCCCAGAGCCGAACGTGAGTACCAATGCCAAGCTGAATCTATTCTTCGAGGGCGTTCTTGGAGCTTTGGAGCAATTTCGCTCTAACAGAGCGAGCTCTCTGGCCAATGAGGCCCGACAGATTTGCCAGGGTGCCCTGACCAAGGTCCTCACCAAGGTGGCATACTAGAACCCCAACCTCGACTTTGACGCTGTGCTGGAGAGCTTGCCGAAGGATGTGGACCTCGCGACGCTTGAGGAGCGTATCGAGCCCATCATTAGCCGCGTCAACGGAGTTCAGAGGACAGAAGGCCAGCGTCGGGACTAGGCACCCCGTTTCTCATCGCCGCTGCAGGTTCACGACCAAGACAATTTTTATCTTTAGTTCGAACCGCAGCAACAATAGATGTAATATAACTCTGCAGTACTTTGAAACGATGCATGTTATTTTCCTATTTGATCCCTCTTTGTATGTCCACCCTACGTTAATTGGGTAGGCTTGCCGGCGCGTAAACCCAAGCCGCAATGCTTTCAAGGACGGATCCTTAGTGGCCAGCTGGGTGTGCTTGCTGCCAGGCAAACCACCTCACTGCTCTCAACACGGCCGCTCAAACTGTCGAGCGGACTCGAGACAGAACAAGAGAGTTACCAATTGCAGAAGGTCACCCTGCCGTTCTTGACGTAGCCGCTCGAACTGTTGAGCGGACTCGATACAAAACAAGGGCGTTGCCAATAGTGGAAGGGCCCCATTGCGTGCATATTTCTCATACAGAGGGAAAGATCTCCGAGGAAAATAATCTTATATGAAAAGAATTGCTCAAGGTTTTGCGTGACTTAGCTTTTCTGTTGCCGCGCGAGCGTTCAGTGCATCTGCAAATTATGCCGCTCGTTTGGTCGCCTTCTTCCTTGGAAGCCATGTCGATGAAGAATTGCTAACTAACCGCTAAACTGGATTTTCACAACTACGCCCCCTGCCTGGCACGCCAGAGATGTCGGTGGAAAACAACACTATCAGCATTCTGGGAACGGGGGTCCCTAGACTTGCCTACCTGTGGCCGGCGGCGTGGCTCCACCAGCGGCCCAACGCGGCCCGTCTTCATTAACCAAACACTCAAGACCCTCGCGAGGGGCCAAGCCTCGCGGGGCGGACGACACAAGACCTCCTTAGGAGCGGCCTCATCCGGCAGGCTCACGAGGGAGGCGGAGAGATCAAGGCAAGGGGCACCTCGCGAGGTTCCCGTGATGCAAGCCATGATGACCAAGGCCAGGCGGGCACCAGGTGTCGTGGTTCTAAGTCAGACAGTAGAATGGGGGGTAGGTATGGAGAGGCAAGATCCTAGCTATGGAGCAGTTGTACACACGAGTGTTTAGCAAGTTCACGCCCTTCTCAGAGGAAGTAACAGCCCTACGTCTCGGAGCCCGGAGGCGGTCGACTGATCTCTGTGTATATGAGTTACAGGGGTGCGAACCCTTCTACCAGTGGAGGGGGGTGGCTTATATAGAGGACGCCAAGACCCCAGCCAGCCCACGTTAGCAGAGGGTTAAAGTACATTAAGGTCGGGCGTTACTGGTAACGCCCTAAATAAAGTGCCATCATGACCATTAAGACTACTTAATTACAGACCATTTAGATGCAGAGTAGATCCTGAACTTCTGATGGTCGAGTGAGTCTTCATGGTCGAGTGTCTTCTAGCCGGTTGAGTGGAGCCTCTCTTGGTCGACTGAAAGGTAGCTTCGTCTAAGGATGTCCTTGGGCATGGTATCCTGGATAGGTCCATGACCCTACCCTAGGTACATAACATCATCATTAGCCCCCGAATGGATCGAGGTTCGAGTGAGGAAGGAGTTGGTGATTTTCTCCGACTCATTTTCTGCGTTTTGATTGAGTCGTATCTTGGATCGGTGATCTTCCTTTCGACGCTGGCGTCAACTTTTACTTCAGTCGCCTTGATCCATTCTTATCTTCTGTCGAGTGGACTTTTGGACTTGGTGAACTTCTGAACGACGGATCGCGGGAAGGATATCGTCTGACAGATCGATCTGCTGTTAGCGGATTTTGCGGGATCTGAAATTTGGGAAGCACGCGAAGCGGGGCGATCCGCGGCAATCGGGCAGGATAAGGCATGGACGCCTCGATTTCCGCACCGCCTTTTTCGCCACGTATCATGCGTGCGCGACTGTTTCGGGATGTGACAGGTCTGCTCGGACCCACTCGTCAGCCACTCAGAAGCGCCCTTATATAAAGCGTCGGGGAAGAGTTTTTGAGTAGTGCCTCCCCATTCTCCTCTCTTCCATCTCTGCCTCCGCCCACAGTGCCTGCTCCCACCTCCGCCTTATCCGCCTCTCGAGCGCTTCGCCGGCGATAATGGTGAAGGAAAAGACGATGGCTCTGGAGCGTGCGAAGAAGGCGACGGCGACGGGGCAAGCGAAGGGGAGACCGTCCAGTCGGGGCGGATCTTCGTCGAGGTCCTGCCTACCGAAGGGTTGGGTCCAAGGGGATTGGATCCGCTCAACCATCACCGAGAAGGGCCTCAACGACCTGGCCAATGAGGGACTGATCCCCCACGGGTCAGCAAGGCTCGCGGGGTCCGAGTGTCAACCGCAGCCGCAGGAGGGTGAGTGCGTTCTCTTAGCCACTCACATAGATCGTGGTTTCTCTCTGCCGCCGAGTGTCTTCTTCCGAGGGTTTCTGAATTTCTTTGGGGCGCAACTCCATCATTTCAATCCCAATTCCATCGCCTATCTTGCTGCCTTTGTGTCCATGTGCGAGAACTTCCTAGGTTGTCGACCGCACTGGGGTCTCTTCAAGTACATATTCACCTGCCGCTCGCAAACAGTGAAAAAGGCGAGTCCGGACGATGAGAGGACCAAGGTCATTCAGATGTGTGGGGGTCTTGGGATTCAGTTGAGGAACAAAAGCACTTTCCCGACCATGACCCTTCCTGAGCCGGTCAGAGGGTGGCAGTCGACTTGGTTCTACTGCCAGAACGAGTCGACGCCGGGACAGTCGACCGGTCTCCCTCCGTTCTCCATGGACCGAGTGGACAAACCGTCTTCTCTGAAGGTGCTTCCCTGAGGAGAAAGCCGAGGTAAAAATGTTGATGGAGCGCGTGGTCCAACTCGTTCGGGACGGAGTGACGGGCATGGATCTTCTGGAAGTCTTCCTTAGGCGGCGCATCCAACCGCTTCAGTACCGAGGCCACCCGATGTGGTTGTACTGTGGTACCGAAGACACCACTCGGGTCCATCCAGAAGCAGTCGATGACGCCACGCTGGAGAGGTGGGTGGCCGCCATCACAGGGAACAAGGACAACCCTCGAGGAGCTAGGAGGATCCTGCCACTCGACTGTACTTATACGCCGGACAAGGTATGACCACTTATCTCTGATTGTTATCTGGCTCTATCCATTCTACTTTTCCGTGAATTGGTCAATTGATCTTTGCTTTGCTTTGTTATCTGACAGGTCACCACCGAGCTATACTCGATGCCCAATGGGGCGCAGACGCCGACTGAGGAGGAGGAAGACAGTGGGGGCGAAAGCCCGGAGGAGTGGGACTCGAATGCTGACGATGACGACGAGGGCGACGAATCTGATGAGGAGGAAGATGAGGAGGAGGAGGAGGAAGTTGTGCCTCCTCGCTTGGAGAGACGTTCGAAGCTCGCCCATGATCCCGCGACTAAGCGCGGTAAGGGGGTGGCGACCACTACTCAGTCGACCAAGCGCCCTCGGACCGCTTCTCCGGCACCGACTGAGAAGGCTCCGAAGCAATCTCGAGTGGCACTGTCAAAACCTGCGAAGGTCTTGCCGAAGATGAAGATGGTGATCCCCACAATCTCAGGGTAATGGTAGTTTCGAGCTTTCCCCGTTTCATGAACTTGTTCTTGGTCGACTCATGGGTCAATCGACTGACTTTTGGAACTGCAGCGCTGCTACTTCCGACACTTCGGCGAGGGCCGAAGACCACGAGATGGAGGATGCCGCAACCTCGAAGCCTGGTATGACTCTTGTGATGCCATTTTCAGCTCGACTGACTCATTGTCTCTAATTTTGATTCTTTCTGCAGTTTCATCTAACATTGTTATTGACCTTCCTGACGACGACGACGAAGAACCACCACGGCCGAGGAGGAGCAAGAAAACGTCTGCTGGCAAGGCGACTCAGGATGTGCCGGCACCCGAGACGTTGGCCGCGGAGGGAGACAATGTCGCTCGACCCACCGTAACTTTCGCGGTGCCGTTGACGAGTGCCCGCCCTTCGTCGTCGAGTGCTGCTCAACCCTCGCTTTTCTCCACCTACCCCGTTCCAGAAGACCAAGCTAGCGCTGCTAGAGAAGCAATACGCCAAGCGGGGGTCATGATGGAGCAAGTGAAGGCAATACGAGAAGCTAGCCAGGCAGCCTATGACGCCAGTTCGGCTCTTCAAAGTAATGTTCAGGTCAGTCGGTCACTGCCTGTTCTGTTAGGATATGATATCTGCAAACTCTTCTTTCTGCAATTCTTAGAGTTTGTCCTACACCCACTGGGTGTGTCGATTGAAATTCCGGATGAGTGGGGGCACGCTGAGTGCACCCACTGGGTGTAGTCCCCAAGGCTATGGTCGACTGCTGGCAGTCGACCATAGGCTTTATGTCTTAAGTTTTTTCTTACTCGACTAGGACGAATAGATTCATAGACCGGTGGGGGCACGCTGAGTGCACCCACTGGGTGTAGTCCCCGAGACTGTGGTCGACTGCGGGCAGTTGACTATAGTCTGAAGAACATCTCCCGTTTTTTTTGTTGGTCGACTGGTCGACTCTAACTGATGAAACTAGTGGGGGCACGCTGAGTGCACCCACTGGGTGTAGTCCCCGAGACTATGGTCGAATGTTTGCATTCGGCCGTAGTCTTAGAAACGTTATGATTTTTCCTTACTCACTCGGAAGTGAATTGTCTTTGACATTTGTCGATTGGTTCTTCGTAGAAATCCTGTGACCTTGCGGCTCGTTATACTGAGCTGGAGAACAAACACATTCAGCTTGAGCTCGATCTAAAACTGGCCCAAGAGAACTTGACGAAGGCGAAGGAGGAAGCTAAAGGTATGCTTGGTGAGGCCTTTGACGATTGCCTTTGCCTCTCACTTGCTTCCAATTTAATCTTCACTGTAACTTTGCAGACAAAGTGAGGGATGCCCTGAAGAAACAAGAGCTTGACTTGGCTGAGATGCAAAAAACTGCTTTAGAGAAGACCAGGCTTGCTGATGAGAAGCTGGCTTCAGTGACCAAGCTTGAAGAAGAAAACACCAATCTGAAAGCTGCTCTGGATGCTGCCAACCAGGAGGTCAGTCGACTGAAAAGCGACAAGACCACCCTGAATGACAAGGCCAGTGAATTGAAGAGAAAGAAGAATGATCTAGAGGCTTATCTGGGTGGACTCGCCAAGAAGTTGTTCCTCATGCTTGAAGGTAATCCTTTGTATCAACCAAATATTTTAATTGTAACCTCCGACTGTTTGTCTTGACTCGGTGGTTGTGCTTGCAGAATTCTGTCAGAACTTTGAAGAGGAGACTGGTCGACTGGAAGTAAACCTGGACCCCATCAACTCTCCTGTGAAAGATGAAGTCGCCATGAACGTGCTCCGGCTTGAATCTCGTGTTGCTGCTGTCATCGATTATCTTGCAAGGCTGAAGGTCGCAACTTCTCGCATCGACACAACACTCTGGCCAAGAGAGACACTCCAGAACGACCTCGAGTCTCTGATGACTCGACTGAACGAGGTCCCAAGTCGAGTGCAGGAGTGGAAGAAGTCTTCGGCCAGGTGCGGTGCGGATGTTGCTCTGTCTCTGGTCCGCGTTCACTGCAAGGATGCACGAGAGGACAAGCTGGTGGCCCTTAGGGTGGCTAACACCAAGAAGCACGACTTCAGATCTTTCATGGAGACCTTCATTGCCGCTGCCACTCGGATTGCAGATGGAATTGATCTGGACGAGTTTGTGGCACCTTCAGCCCTCCACAGGAGGGGTAAAAAACTTCTGAGCTTGATACTTTAAATTTGCCTCGGTATGCCGAGTGAGTTTTGTAACCGACAAACCTTAACAGGCCTAGCGCCTGAGCACTTTCGGTTCCGTTAGGTGTTATCCGAACTTGGATTCGTCGTTGAATATGTTTGCATTTGGTTTGAGGTGTCTTTTGCAGGTTAAAGCGAAGCGCTTATTGCAATCGACTTGTTCCCCAATACACTTAGGCGAGCACTGGGCTGCAGCTAAGCCCCCGAGTGAGAGGTTTGCTCTCCACTCGGTAGGATTTTCACATACTTAGGCGAGCACTGGGCTGCAGCTAAGCCCTCCGAGTGGGAGGTTTGCTCTCCACTCGGTAGGATTTCACATACTTAGGCGAGCGCTGGGCTGCAGCTAAGCCTCCGAGTGGGAGGTTTGCTCTCCACTCGGTAGGATTTTCACATACTTAGGCGAGCGCTGGGCTGCAGCTAAGCCCCGAGTGGGAGGTTTGCTCTCCACTCGGTAGGATTTCAGATACTTAGGCGAGCACTGGGCTGCAGCTAAGCCCCCGAGTGGGAGGTTTGCTCTCCACTCGGTAGGATTTCAGATACTTAGGCGAGCACTGGGCTGCAGCTAAGCCTCTGAGTGGGAGGTTTGCTCTCCACTCGGTAGGATTTCAGATACTTAGGCGAGCACTGGGCTGCAGCTAAGCCCCGAGTGGAGGTTTGCTCTCCACTCGGTAGGATTTCACATACTTAGGCGAGCACTGGGCTGCAGCTAAGCCCCCGAGTGAGAGGTTTGCTCTCCACTCGGTAGGATTTTGAATTGGTGGCGCAGCTCGGAAGGAGAGGGTAGCAGTCGACCTGCACCTCGTCCTCCTTGCAGAGCGCATGTTGTACTTGTGGCGTAGCTCGGAAGGAGAGAGTAGCAGTCGACCTGCACCTCGTCCTCCTTGCGAAGCGCACATTGTATTCGTACTTAGGCGAGCGCAATGGTGCAGCTAACCCTCTGAGTGGAAGGCTGGCTTACCACTCGGTAGGATTTTATTTATCTTAGGCGAGTACTTGGACTGCAGCTAAGCCTCCGAGTGGAAGGCTGGCTTACCACTCGGTAGGATTTTATTTATCTTAGGCGAGTACTTGGACTGCAGCTAAGCCTCCGAGTGGAAGGCTGGCTTACCACTCGGTAGGATTTTATTTATCTTAGGCGAGTACTTGGACTACAGCTAAGCCTCCGAGTGGAAGGATGGCTTACCACTCGGTAGGATTTTATTTATCTTAGGCGAAACGGATTTCGCAGCTAAGCCTTCGTGTGGGAGACTGGCTCACCACTCGGTTAGGATTTTTTTACAGACTTGGGCGAATCGGATTCGCAGCCAAGCCACCCACTGGGGGATTGTTTTGAGTGGACAAAAGAAATAACGATTACAGGGAAGATTATAAAGCTCTTGTCTTTGATAAACAAACTACAGAAGTACTTTTATTACAACTCGTCTGAGTGAATACTTAGGTGTAAAAGGGGCGGAGAAGTTCCGCGTTCCAAGCTCGGGGCTCGTCGATCTGATGCTCGACATTGTAAAGACGGTATGCTCCATTGTGGAGAACCTTGGTGACGATGAAGGGACCTTCCCAAGAAGGAGCAAGCTTGTGTGGTTTCTGCTGATCCACTCGGAGAACTAAATCTCCTTCCTGGAAGGCTCGACTCTTCACGTTTTTGGCGTGGAAGCGACGCAAGTCTTGTTGGTAAATGGTCGATCTGATCAGAGCCATCTCCCTCTCTTCCTCTAAAGGTCGACTGCATCCTGCCGCGCTTGTTCTGCTTCTGCTTCAGTGTAGAGCTCGACTCGGGGAGCATTGTGGAGAAGGTCACTCGGTAAGACTGCTTCAGCCCCGTAGACCAAGAAGAATGGAGTTCTCCCAGTCGACCGGTTGGGCGTGGTCCTTAAGCCCCCAAAGCACTGAGGGAAGTTCGTCGACCCATGCACCAGCCGCATGCTTAAGATCACGCATTAAACGGGGTTTCAACCCTTTGAGGATCAAACCGTTGGCTCGTTCAGCTTGTCCATTCGACTGTGGGTGAGCGACTGAAGCGTAGTCGACTCGCGTGCCCTGGGATGTGCAGAAGGCTCTGAACTCTTCGGAGTCGAAGTTTGACCCGTTGTCAGTGATGATGCTGTGCGGGACCCCATATCTGAATATCAATTCTCTGATGAAGCTGACAGCAGTACCGGCATCGAGGTTCTTGATGGGTTTAGCTTCGATCCACTTAGTGAACTTGTCGACTGCTACCAGCACATGGGTAAAACCGCTTCTGCCTGTTCTCAAAGGACCGACCATATCCAAACCCCACACTGCAAAGGGCCAGACGAGTGGTATAGTCTTCAAAGCTGACGCGGGCTTGTGTGACATATTGGAATAAAATTGACACCCCTCGCACTTGTCGACTATCTCCTTCGCCATTTCATTCGCTCTTGGCCAATAAAACCCGGCTCGGTATGCTTTGGCCACGATGGTCCGAGAGGACGCATGATGGCCACAGGTCCCCGAGTGGATGTCATCAAGGATTATTCGACCTTCCTCTGGCGTTATGCATTTCTGACCAACTCCAGTCGCGCTTTCTCTGTACAACTGTCCCTTTATCACAGTAAAGGCTTTAGATCGGCGGACGATCTGTCGAGCCTCTTCTTCGTCCTCCGGGAGCTCTTTCCTCAAGATATACGCGATATACGGTACTGTCCAATCTGGAGTGATCACTAGAACTTCCATGATCAGGTCGACCACTGCTGGGACTTCAACCTCAGTCGGGTCCGTGACACTCTTAGGCTGCGGGGCTTCATCGGTAAAAGGATCTTCTACGACTGACGGAGTGTGGATATGCTCCAAAAACACACCACTAGGGATGGCTTCTCTCTTGGATCCTATCTTCGCCAGGTCGTCAGCTGCTTGATTTTTCAGTCGGGGTATGTGGTGGAGCTCTAACCCTTCGAACTTCTTTTCGAGCTTCCTCACTGCATTGCAGTATCCAGTCATGGCTGGGCTTCTAACGTCCCACTCCTTCATCACTTGATTGACCACCAAATCTGAATCGCCATAGACCATAAGGCGACGGACGCCGAGTGAAATGGCCATGCGTAATCCATACAAGAGTGCTTCATATTCTGCTTCATTGTTGGAGGAATCAAAGTGGATCTGGAGCACATATCTGAGCTTGTCTCCTCGGGGGGAAACCAAAACAACCCCAGCACCAGAACCATTTAACATCTTAGAGCCATCAAAGAACATGGTCCAATGCTCCGAGTGGACTTGAGTCGGCTGTTGTTGCTCAATCCACTCGGCAAGGAAATCTGCTATAGCCTGGGACTTAATGGCTTTCTTTGCCTCGAATTTGATATCAAGGGGAAGGAGTTCAATCGCCCATTTAGCCACTCGACCAGTTGCATCTCTGTTGTGCAGAATTTCTGACAATGGTGCGTCGCTGACGACTGTAATGTCATGATCAGAGAAATAATGAGCAACCTTCTTCATGGTCATGTAGATCCCATATACGAGCTTCTGATAATGAGGATATCTTTGCTTCGATGGGGTTAAAACTTCAGAGAGATAATACACTGGGCGCTGAACTTTGAAGGCTTTCCCTTCTTCTTCCCGCTCGACCGTAAGTACTGTACTGACGACTTGTCCTGTGGCTGCAATATAAAGCAACAGAGGCTCTTTGCTGATTGGAGCAGCAAGCACCGGCTGGGTGGAGAGCAGAGTTTTTAACTCGGCAAACGCTGCATCAGCTTCTGGAGTCCACTCGAACTTGTCTGCCTTTTTCATCAGTCGGTAAAGGGGCAACGCCTTTTCACCGAGGCGAGAGATGAATCGACTTAACGCGGCCAAGCATCCAGTAAGCTTCTGGACGTCGTGCACACGCACAGGGCGTTTCATTCGGAGTATGGTGCCAACTTTTCTGGGTTAGCATCGATTCCTCGTTCGGAAACGAGAAAACCGAGTAACTTTCCGCCAGGTACTCCGAATGTGCACTTTGAAGGATTGAGCTTGATATCATACCTCCTGAGATTGGCAAATGTTTCAGCTAAGTCAGTCAACAGGTCGGAACCCTTTCGCGACTTGACCACGATATCATCCATGTATGCTTCCACATTCCGACTGATTTGAGTGAGTAAACACTTTTGAATCATTCTCATGAACGTGGCTCCGGCATTCTTGAGGCCGAATGGCATGGTGATATAGCAGAAGCACCCGAATGGAGTGATGAAAGCTGTTTTGATTTCGTCAGGCCCATACAGACGGATCTGATGATACCCGGAATAAGCGTCTAGAAAAGACAATCTCTCGCACCCTGCGGTCGAGTCGACAATTTGGTCGATGCGAGGGAGAGGAAATGATCTTTCGGGCAGGCCCGATTGATATGTTTGAAATCAATGCACATACGAAGGGAATTGTCCTTTTTGGGAACCATAACGACATTGGCGAGCCACTCGGAGTGGTATACCTCTCGGATGAACTCTGCTGCAAGGAGTCGAGCCACCTCTTCGCCAATGGCTTTTTTCTTCTGAACGGCGGACCGTCGAAGATGTTCTTTAACAGGTTTTGCCTTTGAATCGACTCTGAGGCGATGCTCAGCCAGTCCCCTAGGAACACCCGGCATGTCATCTGGCTTCCATGCGAAGATGTCCCAGTTCTCACGGAGGAACTGGATGAGCGCTTCTTCCTATTTAGAGTCGAGTGTTGTGGAAATATGGGTTAGAGCTGCATTGGGGTCAGTCGGGTGGATGTGAACTGGTTTCGTCTCACCGAACGACTGGAATGCTGGCTCCGTGGCTGGCTTCTTGGCCCGCAGTAAATCACTCGGATCTGCATTCTTCTTGTATCCCTCTAGCTCTACCACTATTATCTGGTCATCCGCAATCTTTGAGCCTTTCTGGAAACACTCTGCTGCTTTCTTCCGGTTGCCAGTGATGGTAATCACGCCTTTGGGGCCAGGCATCTTTAACTTGAGGTACACGTAACATGGTCGAGCCATGAAGCGGGCGTAGGCTGGTCTTCCCAAGATAGCGTGGTAGGCGCTCCGGAAATCCATGACTTCAAATGTCAGCTTCTCTTTGCGGAAATGCTTCGAGTCGCCGAACACCACATCCAGGGCTATTTGGCCGAGTGACTCAGCCTTCTTTCCTGGGATGACTCCGTGAAAACTCATGTTGCTGGAACTGAGCCTGGACATCAGAATGCCCATTCCCTTGAGCGTCTCTGCATACAGTATATTCAACCCGCTGCCGCCATCCATCAATACCTTCGTCAGTCGAGTGCCTTCGACGACCGGGTCGACCACCAGTGCTTGCCTCCCAGGGGTGGCAATATGAGTAGGATGGTCAGACTGGTCGAAAGTAATGGGAGTTTGCGACCATCTCAGATAGTTTGGTGTCGCCGGGGCGACCATATTGACCTCACGGTTGATCACTTTCAGTCGACTTTTGCTCTCTACATCAGCAAAAATCATCAGAGTGGAGTTGACATGAGGGTACTCTCCATCACTGTCCTCCTTGTCCTCAGCCTTGTCCGACTCCTTCTCTTTGTCCTTCGGCTGTTTCCCTTGGAACTGCTGGATTAAGAGCCGGCACTGGCGAGTGGTATGCTTTGGGTAGATGAAGTTACCCTCTTCGTCTTTCTTCGTGTGGATATGACACGGCAGATCCATCACGTCATTACCTTCCTTATCTTTCACCTTCTTGGGGTTCCAAGATCCTTTGGGCTTCCCTTTGAATTTGCCCTGTGTCACGGCCAGAGCCTCTCCAGGAGCTGCTGGCTCGGCCTTCCGCTTTTGCTTCCGACTGGAGTTTCCTTTATCCGACTGACTCGGCTTGTACTTGCCGCTCCGGAGTCGGTCCTCTTCTTTGCCGTTGGTGTACTTGGTGGCTATTTCCATCATCCGACTCAGGGTCATATCTCCAGTTCGACCAAACTTCAGGCTCAACTCTCTGTTCTTGACGCCATCCTTGAAGGCACAAACCGCTTGATGATCTGACACATTCTCTACAGTATGATGCAAAGTGATCCACCTCTGGATGTAATCCCTCAGTGTTTCACTCGACTTTTGTACACAAACTTGCAGCTCAGTCAATCCGGCAGGTCGCTTGCAAGTTCCCTCAAACGTCCTGACGAACACTCGAGAAAGATCTTCCCAGGTGTAGATGCTGCTGGGAGCTAACTGATTCAACCACGCCCTGGCCGAACCTTCTAGCATAAGTGGCAAATGTTTCATGGCCACCTCATCATTACCGCCACCAATCTGAACAGCCACTCGGTAGTCTTCGAGCCAAGTTTCAGGCTTAGACTCTCCGGTGAACTTACTCACCCCAGTCGCCAACCTGAAGCTTTGGGGGGTATCACTGCGGCTCTGATTGCTCTGCTAAAACATTTTGGACCTGAAACATGGACTCGGCTGCTTGTGGGCACATCTCTGTCATGACCACCTCTATGAGCTCTGTTCCGGTCGACCAAACCTTGCACGATGATGGATCTCGCGTCAAAGCCTGGCTCTCTGGGGTCGACTGGAGCTCTCCGCCCAACACTGAGCTGGCGTCTGTCATCTTGCTGCCGATGGGCGTTGGACCCACTTCTCGGGGGAGGAGTGGGCACTCGACGCCTATCATCACGATCAAATCGATCATCATAGTGGTCCCGCCGGCCTTCGCGTCCCACGCGCCTCGGAGGAGAACTCGGACTGTGAGCCGACTGAACAGTATTCGCAGCGACGGATCGGCTGTGAATCCTGTTGCGCGACTGTGACACAGCTGAATTCTGATCCCCTGCCGCTCGGAGCAAATCTCTGATCTGCATCAAGCCTCTTCCAGCCTCTGACTGAGAGGGCTGAATTGACTCCGCTATGCGGGCTGCAGCTGCCAAATTCTGAATTGGGGTTCGATATACCTGAGTTGGTTGCGGAAAGAGCTGACGTCGGTTGGAGTTGGTCACTCATTGACGCGCACACTCGTCGAGTGCTCGCTGGAGGTTCTCCAGTCGAGTGCGTTCAGCCAGGTTGGCTAAACACGCCTCTTCCAGGGCGCGAGCCTCAGGTGTTTCTCCTGCAATGGGAGTATGCAGGGCATCCATGTTCCGGCGGCGAAGTTCTTCCCTCTGCTGGGAAGTGAGCGGCTCAGGTTGGTACTCTTCATGGGCCTGAGCGGGGTCGTCCTCGTCGTCCATCCCGTCGCCGCGGGGGAAACCGGGAGGACTATGGGGCCCGTTGACCATCAGGAACTCCGCCGCTGGATCACTGCTATCGCACTCGGATGCAGTCTCTATGGAGCCAGTCGACAGGTCGAACAGGCCGTAGAGAGATTCGTCGGGCTCAATCGCCGCGACTTGGATGGTGGCCGATTGGCGAGCCACTGCGTGTCTCACCCATCGCTGGAGCCTCGACCGACCAGAGCGCTTGCGCTGGTGGGAGATAGGGAGGGAGGACGGCGCAGGAGTCGACCGGTATGGAGTCGACGGCTGCCGCAGCAGGACACCGCGGACACATGCCCGAAAGTGCGTCGCCCCGCGTACGGGGAGCGCGTCGATGTCGAGTGGTGCCTCCTGGAGCCAAGCGGAGTCGTCGGCGACGAAAGTAAGCGCACCAAGACGGATCTCGTGGCCCTCGACCAGAGCTCTGCCGAAAACCATGATGAAGGCGATCGGACAAATTGCAACTTCTCCAAAAAAGTCGCTAAGACACCTGCCCCAAGATGGGCGCCAACTGTCGTGGTTCTAAGTCTGACAGTAGAATGGGGGGTAGGTATGGAGAGGCAAGATCCTAGCTATGGAGCAGTTGTACACACGAGTGTTTAGCGAGTTCAGGCCCTTCTCAGAGGAAGTAACAGCCCTATGTCTCGGAGCCCGGAGGCGGTCGACTGATCTCTGTGTATATGAGTTACAGGGGTGCGAACCCTTCTACCAGTGGAGGGGGTGGCTTATATAGAGGACGCCAAGACCCCAGCCAGCCCACGTTAGCAGAGGGTTAAAGTACATTAAGGTCGGGCGTTACTGGTAACGCCCTGAATAAAGTGCCATCATGACCATTAAGACTAACAGACCGTTTAGATGCAGAGTAGATCCTGAACTTGTGATGGTCGAGTGAGTCCTCATGGTCGAGTGTCTTCTAGCCGGTTGAGTGGAGCCTCTCTTGGTCGACTGAAAGGTAGCTTCGTCTAAGGATGTCCTTGGGCATGGTATCCTGGATAGGTCCATGACCCTACCCTAGGTACATAACATCATCACCAGGCGGGCGCCAACGCGCGTAGTGTCCTCGTTTCCCCTTTGGTGCTAAGGGGGCAAGCGCAGGCACGGAGTACCGAGGCATTAGGCAAAGGTTTCCATATTGGTGCAACATGACCAAGACTAGTAGGACGGCAAGACGGAGGTCATTGTGGAGCCCAAGACGGCGTCATCATTAGAGCCTTTGGCAGGCAAAGACCACCTTTAGTCAGGATAGCTTGTACTAGCTGTCCCCCTTGAAATTGGCCGTTGATGGATCCCTTCCCGCTCAATATTTGGGGAGAGGACCAGGGCCTCTATAAATAGGACTAGCCACCACCATAGAGTGGACGGATCCATTCGGACCAGAACCCACCACCGAGCACAAGAACACCTTGCCTCAGGAGGCTGTTCTTCCCCTTGTACTGTTCATCATCTGCCCAAGAGGCAATCCACCACACCACACTGGAATAGGGTATTACACCACGACGGTGGCCCGAATCGGTATAAATCTCGTGTCTCTTGTGCTGTGATTTCGTCTAGTTAAGCTTAGGGATCGCGGCGAGGCTGAGGGCGAGATTCGGTAGGGGGAAATCTTCGTGCGCACCCTAGTGTTTGAACCTTAAGGGTTTTGCCAGAACCCGATATCTGACATACACCTATGGGATCACTGGAAGCCCTTCTACGGTCGGCCGATACGAGGTTGTGGAAAGAGCGGGTTTAAGAGTCAGCACAAAGATCGTTTACCCAGGTTCGGGCCGCGAGGATGCGTAATATCCTAGTCCTACTTTGGTGTATATTTGAGTCTTCTTGAGTTCTTGAACTAGCTACGGTGCGTGGCTTGTTCCAAAGAGCCGAATAACTCTTCAGTACGCCTCGGGCCTCCTTTTATAGTCAAAAGGGGATGCCACAGTGGCATACACAAGGTGGAAAGTTGTACAGTGTACAAGCTTATCGCATGTCATTACAGGACAAAATGCATTAAATGCGCTCCTTAGGTGTCCCCTGGCTTTATTGGGGATGGTAGCGATGCCCATCTCGTCCGTCGCCGCTCCATCTTGCTTTGACACGCGTCGAGGCCAACAAGGCATGCAGCACCATGTAGGCTGGCAGGCTGCTGAGTTAGCATGGTGGTAGGGTCTTCATGAAGATCTGCATGCCACCACGCAGGTGCTTGCTGAGTTGGCCTTGAGGCCGCACGTCGCCACGCAGGTGCCCGCCTAGTTGGTGGGTTGGTAGCTGCATGGGAACGACGGTGGAGTCTTGGCAGATGTGGGCCTGGCTGTGGCCCCGCGGATGTCCCCGGCAAGAGTCTTGCCGGGGCCTCGACAAGGGTCTTGCCATGGCATCACGGTCGTCCCCGGCAAGGATATTGCCGTAGGTCTCATGGACTTCCTCGGCAAGGATCTTGCCGAGGATCGTCGTCTTTTGGTCCTCATCTGATCTTGTGCGCTTATGATCTTCACAAAGATCTGCATGCCACCGTGGAGGTGTCTCCTGAGCCTTGGCTCCAATGTGGCTGATGGTGTTGGAACCCCTGGGCTCAAGGGTGGCGCACTCTGTTGGCATTGGGCGAGTTGCCCCGACAAAGCTCTTCCTGGGGCTGCGGAGGCCCCCCCGGCAAGGGTTTCACCGGGGGAGTCCACCTCACCCTCTTGCTCTTTATGTCTCTGGTCTTGGCATTGCTTTGATTGTCTTGCGCCTTTGGCTTCCCTCCTCTGCCTTGCTAAGTGTGGCCGCGGGCGCGGCTGTGACTGCCCGTGCACAAGTAAAGGGGTACAAAGGAGAGCCCGTTCTTTAGTACACCGATAGATGGCATTGCAAAATTCAAATACATGGTAATTAGACACTAAACAGGTGACATTTACAGCAAAGCATGTCTAAACTAAGCAAATGACATGCCAATGCAAGACACCATATGCACGATATGAGCAATATAACCCTGCCAAGTTAGAGCATGCACCTCGGGGGGGGGGGGGATAGGACTGGTCATCTGTCTCTGAATCCTCCTCTGAGGAGCTATCCGTAACCAGCAAGACATGCACTTCGTCATATAGCATTGTCTGCTCTGAAGAACTTGTTTCCACTCCAGATTTTTCCATGACCGTGTCAAATGGCTGATGCACAGGAAGAGTAATTGAATGTACTAAAATTGTTGACAAATTTAATACATAATAAAAATGATGGCATATGATACAATTCACATATAAGATGACTAACTAACCAGGGTGGCATTGCAAAATTCACATATATGATGCCTGGCTAAACAAGATGGCATTGCATGATTCACATATACGATAAAGAAACTAAACAGATGACATTCACACAAAGCATGTCTAAACTAAGCAGATGGCATATTTGATGTATAAAGTAAGCAATGCAAGGCACCATATGCATGATATTACCAACATTAGCATGCCAAGTTAGAGCGAAGACCTCAGGGAGTAAATAGGAGTGGTCTTCTCCTTCTGAATCCCCCTCAGAACAGTTATCTTCCTCTTGATTACAATCTGAACTGGATGGAGGGAGGTGTCACGCCCAATATGCGATCCTATCCAAAAGGAACTCCAAGGTCCCACCAAGGACAGACCCGCATATTGAAACGCTTTTGCAAGGTGGATATCATTACATCAACATTACATAATAGATGGGGATACATACATAAGGCATACAATGCCACACGGATACATCAACACAATACATAATAGCATCATCCGGCTACGGATGAAACACAAACAGAAACTCAAACGACATCCACCCTGCTAGCCCAGGCTGCCGACCTGGGACCTATCCCCTGATCGAAGAAGGAGCAGAAGAAGAACTCCAAGACAAGCAAACGTCGCTTTCGCGTCATGATCATCGCACAACCTGTACCTGCAACTGTTGTTGTAGTAATCTGTGAGCCACGAGGACTCAGCAATCCCATTACCATGGGTATCAAGACTAGCAAAGCTTAAAGGGAAAGGAAGGGTTAAAGTGTTGAGGCTGCAGCAGCGACTAAGCATATATGGTGGCTAACTTACACAAATAAGAGCGAGAAGAGAAGCAAAGAAACGGTCATCAACTAGTAATGACCAAGAAGTGATCCTGAACTCCTACTTACATCAAACATAACCCAGAAACCGTGTTCACTTCCCGGACTCCGCCGAGAAGAGACCATCACGGCTACACACGCGGTTGATGCATTTTAATTCGGATCTGGTGTCAAGTTATCTACAACTGGACATTAACAAATTCCCATATGCCTATAACCGCAGGCATGGCTTTCGAAAGATTATACCCTGCAGGGGTGTCCCAACTTAGCCCATGACAAGCTCTCGCGATCAACAAAGGAATAGACCTTCTCCCAGGAAGACCCGATCAGACTCGGAATTCTGGTTTACAAGACATTTCGACAATGGTAAAACAAGACCAGCAAAGCCTCCCGCTGTGCCGACAAATCCCGATAGGAGCTGCACATATCTCGTTCTCAGGGCACACCGGATTGTCCAAACTTCCGGTAGGCCAGCCCAGAGTTGCCCCTGGTGGCCACCGGCGGCTGACAGGCTGGACCAACACTCACAACGAGCACTGGCCCGGGGGGGGGGATAACATAAAGATGACCCTCGAGAGCGCGACTCCCAAGGGAAAAAGGGCTAGGTGAGGCAAATGTAAAACCAAGGTTGGGCCTTGCTGGAGGAGTTTTATTCAAAGCACACTGTCAAGGGGGTCCCATAAATCACCTGACCGCGTAAGGAATGCAAACTCCGGGAACATAACACCGGTATGACGGAAACTAGGGCGGCAAGAGTGGAACAAAACACCAACAAAAGGCTGAGTCTTCCACCCTTTACCAAGTATATAGATGCATTAATAATATAAGAGATATTGTGATATCCCAACCAAAAATCCTGTCCACCATGGAGCAATCTTCAACTTCACCTGCAACTAGCAACGCTATAAGAGGGGCTAAGCAAAGCGGTAACATAGCCAAATAACGGTTTACATAGGAAAGGTGTCAAAGGTTAGAGGTTCATGGCAATTTGGGATGGCTTGATAAACAGGTGATAGGAAGCGCAACATAGCGATAGAACGAAGCAACTAGCATAGCAATGATAGTAGTGAGATCCAGGGTAGCGGTCATCTTGCCTGAAATTCCGCAAGGAAGAAGAACGAGTCCATGAAGAAGATGAAGCCACGAAGACGAACCAAGCGTAGACGAATGAATCCTCATGATCGCAACGAAACAGGAACTATCGAAAAGAAGCACACAACATAGTAAACACACCACACATGAACAAGGCATGATGCACAACAAGCATGATGCATGACAAAGCTACATGAAGCTACTCATGGCAAGAGATGATGCAAACAAGAGCAACACATCAAGGCAAGTTTAAATGAGGCCGGGAACAACATATAACAATTCCAGTAAGTCCTCATATGCATATTTCGAAATTGGTCCAGATCTGAATAAAACTTATGTTCAAGTTGTTAAACAGTAAGTTAAGATGCACCAAGATGATCTACACGAGATTCTAGTCAAGTTACATATAAAGTTCACTTAGTTCGGGGCTACGGCCTAGAAGATATGAGCAAAACAAGTTAAACATGGCATTGATGCAAAATGCACCCAAACATCAAGCAAACACCTCAAAACAAGGATGCAACATGATAATATGAAACTACATTCAAAATCAAGCAAGTTTCATATAGAGCACACTCAAAACGGAGCAACGGTTCAACACATGCACTCTATACAAGTCATAACAATAATCTGCCAAAAACAGCAACTAAGCATATTACAAGCATCAAAACAATATGCTACAGGACCTCAACAAGAAAACAAAAGGCATGGGCATGATGTACAGGTAAAGCATAACAAAACATGAACACTGAGCTATCTCTAGAAACCACTAGAACATGCTCAAACACACATGGTAAGATTGCAAGTAATAACAATTTCAGACTTTGCATAAAATAACATCACGGTCCAATGTTTAGAGCTATCAAACAACATGTTACAAGATCTTATCATGGGAAAAAAAGGCATGGCATGAATCTACTAATTGCATAGATCAAAAGTCCCTTACTGACCATAAGCCAAAAAGGTTCAGAAAATATGATGGCACCCACGTAAACATAGCAAGTTATATTATAGATTCAAGCATGGCAGAAACAGAATTATGAAAGCATGTTTATGAGCTTGTGCAACTCACTACAGAGCAATACATGGCATGGCAAGGCAAGAAACAGTAAGAAGGCATGTTTGTGAAGCTAAGTATGGCAATAGAAAGTCCATAGGGTGCATGGAACACTGGCAACAATCACGATAACAACTGAACTTAATGTAAACAGGCTGACAACAACATTATCAAGCAACTTTGGAGCAAGATATGAACAATCTACATCAAGCTATAAATGCAACCATGGGCATGTATGGTTAGAGGATGACATGTAGATCAAAACATATTTATAGAACATCTCCAGATTATGCATAGAATGATTAGTAGGAGCAGGTTTACATTGCATCACGGAATAACAGATTCAGCCTAGCAAAACAGCAACATCATGTACCCTACTTAACAAGCTCGAATCACTCACCACAAGTCATTGCATGACAATATAAGCATAATATAATCAAGAAGACATGTTTGTTAAACAAACCAAGGCAAGAACAAGGTCATAGCATGCAAGGATCAACTATAGCAACCTTGGTCAAATTGAATAACATGTAAACAATCTGCCAGGAAACATTTTGAAGCAAAAGTAGAGCACGAAAATGACATGCTAGACTAATCCATAATTACAACCAAGGGCATGAATGGATAGACAATAACCTATTGTTCAAAACATCCTTACTGAAGTATCTCAAAATATGCATGGATCTCTCTGTAGCATCAAGTTTACATGGCATCAAAATAACAACAGAACAGGGACTAAAATGAGCAACATCATGATGCCTAGTTTGCATGCTTGTGCTAGTCACCACATTGATCACAAAAATACATGGTAAGCACCTCTGTAAAGAAGACATAGCATAGCACATGTAGACATCAACCTCGTAGGATGCACACATCAATCATGGCAAAAATGACAAAAGAGCTCGTTCGGATAACAGACAGCAGGAAACATTATGAAGCACTCTTACAACGATGATTCACGCATTAAGATGACCTCAAATGAATATGATGCAATGTAATGAAATGATGTACTCGTCGAGACGAACAATTTGACATATTACACGCGCGAAATGGAGCTACAGATGCAGAGATACGACATGACAAACATGGCATGCAAATTACTACAGATTCGGGGACTTAGAGAAAATATACCCTCTGGAAAGTCAACTCGGGACGGAGATATCCAGGACGCGGGGATCCCGTTTGGTTCAACTTCTGGTGGATCTTGTCCATCTTCGTGGATCTGGCCGGAGAAGAACTCCGGCGATCTGCGGGGCGACGGCCAGGCGAGCTCCGGCGAGGGCACGACGTGGAGGAGGTCGGCATCGACGGGGAAGGGCGGATCCGGCCGTGTCCGGCCCGGATCTGGCCAGAGGCGAGGCCAGCGGCGGAGGAGGCCACAACGGGGCGAATCCCGGCGGCGCCCGCGGCGGTGGCCGGCGGAAGGTGCACAGCGCGCGAGGCGGCGACCGCGGGGAGCAGGCGGCGCGGAGCTGGGC